>NC_077227.1:148790199-148897699 GCF_027887165.1 Monodelphis domestica | reverse complement strand
AAAAATCATCTTAATTTCCTATGGTACTAATAAAGGGCAAAGGTCTGACTCCAGTAAGCATCTTATGATTGACAAACCATAATTTTTCATGTAAAATTGGATCTATTTCTCTCTTTCTTCAGGCACTATATTTTGAAGACCTATATACAAACTTAATGTCACTACCCTATACCATATTAGACAAACGTAACACATATCCCTTTTTGAGACATTTTGTTAATCTTATGTGTAAAATGCAATAGTAAATACTTCAACCCAGCATCTTGGGACCGCAATTCCCTCATTTATAAAATGGAATTGGATTAGATGATCTTTATCCCTTCTAGCTCTGAATCTATGATCTTAGAAAAACCCCTTACATGATTGAGAATCAGCTGCCTTAAATGTATTGTGGATATGGTATTATAGTAAACTTGGAGATACAGTACACTCTATCTATGGATAATCAACCAATATGCTTTAAAATTTTTCATTTTAATTACAAATTTCCATATACATTTTTCAAAGTCATATGATCCATATTATCTCCCTCCTTTCTTCCCTCCTCCCTCCCAGAGCCAACAAGCAATTTAATCTGGTTTATACATGTATTATCACACAAAACATATTTCCATATTATTCACTTTTGAAAGCAAATAATCTTATAGAACCAAAATCCCCATTAGTAATTGATTCTGATAAATTGAGGGACAGAGGGAGAGAAGATTTTGTCAAAAGGGCTCAAGCCAGTTCAGAATGCAAAGCTAGAATTCTGTTGGAATTCCCAGGTGGGTTTTTATTTTTTTTTTAACTGCTACTCAAAGCTCTTATGGGCAGTTGGTCTGACTGATTCACTCTCTCTTGGATCTGAAGTGGGTCCTGGAGGTAGCAAAGTTTCTGAGCTCCTTGGTTTTTCCCTGTGACAATTTGGGAATACCAGGACTTAGAGTTCATTGATCATTTGGCTGTGGTTGGAGAGAAGTTACTGACAAAGAAGGAACCAGAAGATCTTTTTTTTTTTTTCCTCTGGGCTCTGTGGGAAACCCAGAGTCACTGTAGAGCTTCTGGCTAGGCCTCAATCAAGTTGACTCTGACTGGTCCTTTTGATATTTTGGAGACAGAGATTTAAGATAAATTTATTATTTATAAGTTATTGGAAATAGGTTACTTAGGTAGGAAATTTTGGGTTTTATTTAGTGGTAAGGAGAAATAGAGTAGCCTGATTTCCAGGTGAAGATACCTGTAAAGGGGAATCAGTTGGGAGTGGGTAAACAAAACACTTAGTATTCCCTCAGTTTTAGGGTTTCCTGTTTATTTATCACCTTCTTAAATACTTAAAAATTTTATTAAATTAAGATTAAGTTTTTCATCTGACTCTGTTATCCATTGTGCTAGACCACAAACTAGGGCCAATACTGTTACCTTGGTCCTTTATCTAGAGTATCTACCAAACAACAAGAAGAAGATACTGAGTCTAGAAACTATCTTAAAGTAGATAACATTCTTTTTCATAAGACCTTCAGAATTGTCCTGGATTGTACTGTGGTTAGTTGCAAAGTCTATCACATTTGATCAGTCCACAATATTACAGTTACTATGTACAATGTTCTCTTGGTTCTGCTTATTTCACTCTGCATCAGTTCTTGTAGGTCTTTCTAGATCTTGCTGAAATCATCCTGTTGTTCTTCATTCCTTATTGTACAATAGTATTCCATCATCAGCATATATCAGAATTTGTTCAGTCATTCTCCAATCAGGACATCACATCATTTTCCAATTGTTTGCTGCCACAAAAAGTGCAGCTGTCAATATTTTTGTACAAACAGGTTCTTTCCCATTGTTTGTTTGTTTTTTTAATCTCTGGGGAAAACAGACCCAGCTATAGTATTACTGGATGAAAGAGTATGCATTCTTTTATAGCCCTTTGAGCATAATTCCAAATTGCCCTCCAGAATGGTTGGATTAGCTCACAATACCAGCAATGCATTAATGTTCCAATTTTGCCATATCCCCAGCAAAATTTATTATTTTTCTTTACTGTCATATTGGTCACTCTGTTGGGTGTAAAGTGGTACCTGAGAGTTGTTTAATTTGCATTTCTCTAATCAAGAGAGATTTAGTACATTTTTTTCATATGATTATTGATAGCTTTGATTTCTTAATCTGAAAACTGCCTATTTATATCCTTTGATCATTTATCTCAAAAGGTTTTTCTTAAGTGCTTCCTTTGTGCCAGGCACTATATAAACTACTGGAGAAAGAAAGAAAAGCAAAAAATAAAAACAAAAATAAATTCTGTCCTCTAAGAGCTTCCATTCTAATGGGGGAGAAAACATGCATATCAATACATACATAGAATCAGTCATACAAAAGTCTATTAGATGCTTATTATGTGTCCAGTGTTGGAAACTTTAAAAATTTATCTTCCGTCTTAGAACTACTATTAATTTTAAGGCAGAAGAGTGAAAAGGTCTAAGCATTGGGGGCTAAGTGACTTGCTCAGTCACACACTTAGAAGTAGAGGAGTCTAGATTTGACCTAAGCCATCTAGCCCATCCCCTGGAAATGTTTTTAAAAGGAAAAAAGAAGAAAACAAAATAACCCTAGTCTGCCCTCAAGGAACTTACATTCTGAAAGGAGAGGCAGTGTATAAATCATTAGGCACATAAAAGATATATACCAGTCTGTGAAGGTAATCTGAAAAAGAAAGGCATTAGCATCTGCATCTGATAGGTGTGTGTGGAGGAGGAGAAAGCAATTAATCAGGAGGTGAGGGGGCAGAGCATTCCAAGTAGTAGTGGTGGGGTAGATAGTGCAAGGGCATTCACAGTAGATTGAAGATAATCTTAGAGGATAAGATGCTAGCAAACTCCTAAAATTCATATGAATTCTTCTGAAGCAAGCAGAATCTTATAGTGCCTTCTGATTCATCAATGAAAAATCAAATTATGGTTGATATGAATTTAATTTCTGGTATTTTGTTATAGTTTTGAAAACTGATAATCCAGTGTATGGTATTTAGCATATCTTTCTGTTACCTAGACTAATTAACTTCAAGCTTTTTGCTCTCAAGGTCCCCTTATACTCTTTAAAATGATTGAAGACCCTACAGAGAGTGTTTTGTATTTTAGAAACAAAAACCAATCATTTAAAATATTTATTAATTCATGTTAGAAAACAATAATGAACCAATTACATGTTAAAATTTTAACAGTTAAATGAAAAATACCCCATATTTTCCAAAAGAAAAAAGCTTAGGGAAGATTGGTATTATTTTACATATTTTTGCAAATCTCTTTGATGTCTACCTTTATAGAAGTCAGCTGAATTCTCATATCTAATTCAGCATTCAATCTGTTTTGATATATTGTTTGGATAAAATCAAGAAAATCTGACCTCACACAAATATATTGTTGGAAGATGGAGAATTATTTTAATAGGCAAATAACATCATAGTATTATTTGGGAAATGATTTTGAAATCTAGGACTTCCTGAAAGTGTCTCAGAGACCTCCAGGAAATTCATGGAACATACTTCCAAAACTGCTGATCTGGGGCATTTGATAAACTAGATGAGTGTATTTCCTGCCTGTCCTATGTTCCATAGAGGGAAATTATATGAAAAGATTAATGATAGGAATTAAAATCATAAATATAATCATTGACAATTAATCAGAAATTTTAATTCCCAACAACTCCGATTTATGAAATCCAGAAGAACCAAAACAATGCATTAGAGACCTGTCACTAGAAGGTATCATATTCATATGCTTACATAATAGTCATATTAGTCTTCATAGTCAATTGTGACACCAATCCGTAGGGACCACTACTAAGTCTAAAATCACGTATAGATTTTCTCAATTAACTAACCAACTGGTTCTTACCAGTATAGGGGTGTGTGGGTGTGTGGGTGACATTTTTCCCCTCCTCATGCTTTTACCTTGGATAGAATGTATTGTACTGGATATAATCTTTGCCTTTGGTTCAGAGGTTGAAATGACTCATGCATAAATGGTGGAGTCAAAGATTATCAGGAGTTGATGTTTGGAATTTTGATTGTCACTGAAAAGACCAAACAATGAATTATATCTAAGTATTCTTGAGTCTAGTGCAGTGGAATCAAGTTCCTCATTCACTCAGACTGAGCCAAAATTTGAGCCCCAGATTCCTGTCCTGTGGAAATATCTGTACCTGAATAGCCTTGTTCTTTGTATAGAAGAGATTCTGAGGACTTCAACAAGAATCCTAGGGTAATAGACCATAGTTACATACTGACTATGTTGTGAGGACCTAGTTTCATAAATAAAGGTATATTTTTTAACAGGAAAGCTTTGGGGAGGGAAGAAAGTTGTTAGCTGGTATGGTGAGTGTAATAGAACTGAATACAACACCCAGCTCATTTAGAAGCTACTCCAACTAGGTATGGTTCCATTTCCAAATGGAAAACAAGTTGCAACCAAATTGAAACTCCTTAACTTTTATCATTTTATGGAACAAGCAGGAGAGAAGTTTGATGTACCTCATATAGTCTTCCTTTTCTATTGAGATTCAGTTAGTCAATAAAAATTTGTTAAAAGGCTACTATATGCCAGATATTGTCCTTAGTGTTGGGAATACAAAAAAAAGTCCTCAAAAAAAAAAGTATAACCAAATGGGGGAAATGCCAAATAAAAATATGTACAAACATGGCATATGCTGGATAAAAAGCAAATAAGGCAGGGATGGACTACAATTAAGAGGAATTATGAATGGCTTCCTATAGAACATTGGATTTTAATTAGGATTTAAAGGAAGCCAGCAAAGGCAATAGGGGAAGATGAAAAGGGAGAGTGGAGAACATTCCAGACATGAGGGACACCTAGGGAAATGCCTGAAGTTGAGAGATAAGTGTCTTGTTTGTGAAATAGCAAGGAAGCTAGGGCAGGCATAAAGCATAAGAAAAATGGAAAGTTGGGGGGGAGGGAGGAAGAGCAGGGTAGGTAATGGAGGGCTTTGGAACTGAACAGAGGATTTTGTATTTCATTCTGGAGGCAATAGGGAGCCACTGGAGTTTACTGAGTAGGAAATGACTTGGTTGGATCACTTTAGAAAAATTACTTTGGTGGCTGAATGAGGAATGGATTGCAGTGGGGAGAGACTAGAGGTAGGCAGACACACCACATTGCTATTACAACAGCAGGGCTAAGGTGATGAGATGCTGCACTAGTGATGACACTATTAGATAACATAAGGAAGCCTACATTAGAGATGCTGCAAAGTTGAAATCAATGTCTTGTCTTGTCAAGAAATTGGACATGAGGAGGGAGAGTTAGTGAGGAGTTGAAGATGATACCTGGATTATGAACCTGAGAAAATTGGGAGGATTATTTTTTAAAAATCAGATATTGGGTAATAGACATATGACCAATACAAGAATGCTATAATATCATCTTTCTGTAGGCTATCTTAACTAGCGTAAGATGCAGAACACTGTCATAATTTAGATGTCATGTTCTCAGGTTGTTGTTTTTTTCCCCTTTTTGACACCATTTTGGTGCTTTCCTCTTTCCCCATATTTTTTTAATTGTGAGGAAAATGATACCTTTTAATCATGATGCCTGGATGAATATATTGATTGTGTTTGTACATTACAAAATCCACAAATGAGAAAAATGTAACAGTTTTATAAAAATATGGTTGTATGGTCTTTTTCAATACTACCACTAGAAAAAATCACTGATAAATAAAAGAAATATCTATAGATCCATGGAAGTAAACCACGTGTTGAATCCTCATTAGAGAAGAAATTCAATGACCCTTCTTGAAATTAGGTTCTTTTCTTTGCCAGCTCTAAGGAAACAGGCTTAAAATATTTGCTGTTTCCTTTCTTTGGATGTACTTAATCCTTTTTTATGCAATCTAGTTTCTACGTCTCACTGACAAGACCTCAGATGAGATATAACATGCTGCTTAAAATGTCCAAATATTTATTTTCTTCTCTGTTTAAGCACTTCATAAAACTAATTAATATCACCCTCATTTTTTTCCCAGAATAGGGTAACATCCTTAAATATTCCATCAAGATTGATAGCCATGAATAAAACCTTGGATGCCTAAATTTTCCATTCTGTTTTAATATTTTAATTTTTTTTTGCATTAAGTGCATTTCTCAAAAAAAAAAATCCCATTTGTTGTATTTTTCCTTCTCTAGGGAAATAGGTTTATTTTTACCTGTATAGATCAGGCAGGATTCTGACTGACTTCTGGTTGACAACATAATGTCTCTATTTTACCATTTGAATGGCAAGGTTAAATTCCTTTAAAACAGAGCTATGAAACATGCAGATAGGATTTATGAAATTCCTGACTGCAGCCTGAACCTAAGAAATATTTAACAAAGTAAATAAAATACAATAAAACATAAATAATATCACACTTTAAAACTAAGTCAATTTGTGACTCTCAGGGAGATTTATATATGAAACCCTTCTTTGTATTTGAATTTGATACCACTGCTTTAAAATATTGTCCTGGGCTTTCTTCCATTGAAAAAAAATGTACAACTTATTCTTTTCCCACTTTTTTTGAAGATAGAGCTCCCATATTTTCTTCACCACACTGCCAACATATGCATCCATAAATGGATACATACAGTACATATATAAATGGTTAGAGATATTTAATATTTTTTAAGCTTAGATCTTGCCCTGCTGAAAAACACACATCTTTGTGGTCATCTTGTTTCTTTTTAAGTATCCCAGATAATATTATTGAACTTGCTTATGAGTTTAGGAACTTTCTATCATTGCTTTGTTGTGGGTGGGTGGGTGGAAGTGGGGTGGGTATGTATATTTTCTTACTTTGCTCTTATAGTATTGGCTCTTTGGGAAATGCACCTCAGTGTGTGTAAGTTACCTCAGGGGGTAGATGAAAATGCCTTTGTCCTTAACAGAATTGTATATTTAACAATCATAATGTTATGATGCACACAGCTCTTCTAGCTTTCTTTGTTATCAATTGAAAAATAAAACAGATTGTATAATCCTCTAATTCCTTGGGAATTCATTTAAAAAACAAGAATTTTTACCCCAATGAAAGAAATACTGAATTGTTTACAGGAAAAATATTTAAATAATACAATTAGAATGAAAAGTGCTTTCCTATGGAGTCCTCTTGAAAACAAGAGACAGACAGACATCTTGGGATATAGAGTGGAATATGCGGCTCCCAGATCCAACTGGATATTAGCATTCTGCTAATCAAGTTTATTTTCTCTATTGACTGAAGTTAGCATTAATCCTTTAATTTGCAAATACTACAGTTCTAAAAAATTACATTTCAGGTTTGATCGCTCAGTGGTTATGCTGCCTGGTGTCGTCCTAAGCTCATTGCTGAACAGATTATTTACACTTGCTTTAGAAAATGGAATTATCCCCAGCACATCATTCTTACAAAATTAGTAGAAATGCTGGTTGCTATTAAACCTGATCAGCTGGTATCACAGCAGGGCACTTGTGAAAAAATTACTTAATATCTCTTTGTTTACAGTCTTCACCGAGGTGAATATATTTAATGTAATTATTCAACTGCTAACCAAGCTCCTGATGTTAACTGTTCTGCTTAAAGAAATTATGTTTTTTTACAATTCCATGTAGTAGTGAGGGTTTTATGTTCATTTTCCAAGAAATTGTATTTGATATACATTTCCATTAGGTATATTAGAAGAGAAATCTCAAATAAGAAGTCTTTGTCATGAAGTAAGGGGTTAGACACAGAAAATCACGCCATGTTTACATCTTTAGAGAAAGTATGATGCCCATGATAATAACTGAACAGAAGACATTCTGAAATCCTCAATTTCCTGCTAACCTATGAGTGAAGTAGAATAATTCACTTCAGGTACCTCCCTTTCCTTGGTTGGAAAGCACAATGCCAACACATTTATTTCTCATCAAAGAGGAATGCTGTGGAGTTAAACATAACTGAATAATCTTTAAAAAGAGAAATGATTAACATTAGAACTTTTGTTCCCTTTCATTCAATTATTAATATAGAAAAAATTACTTTAAATAAGACCCGGGGAAAAATACAAATATTCTGCCCTTCAGATATCAAAGAATATCCTATAGCTTCTAGGGGTACCAAACAAATGCCTCTGAGTTAGATTTGACACTGAATTTTCTTTGGTTCAGTAATTTATTTTTTAAGCTAATATTTATTTTTAAAGATATCCTGAAGGCAACTCACCAGATGAATATGTTTCTTATCTTCAGTCATTATGTAAGGTTTTAAAATGGCACTTCCTTTTATTACAAAAATGCCAGCATATGACCATTTGGCTAACAAAATCATTTGGTTATCTAAAAAACCTCTAATTCAAGCAATCTTTTCTTCATTCTAGTAAGGAAAAGAAAAGGACCTTTTAGAAAAGAAGTATTTCCTATATAACATCTGTTCAAAGAATAGTACAGACAGATTCCGTATTTGGCTAGGAATTTGGTATCTATCAAACAGCTGTAAAATTAAAATTAATCTCAAATAATAAATTATTATATTTTAGGAGATTTATTAATGATCATAAAGGAATAAAGAGGATACAAAATAAAGACCACGTGCCTGTGGCTGATTAGCCCTTTCAAAATCCCCACTCACCACCACCCTGATCCCCAACAAAGCCAAAAAGAGGGTGGGACCCTCCACGTCCCCACCCCACCCCCTGTCTGCAGGAAGCACACAAGGACAGGAAGTCAGTGGGCTTCCCCAGGAAAGACAGCTCTTCTTTAGGGTAACAGATTTTCAATTATACAACCCGCCCCCCCCCCCCTTAGATCCTTGGAAGACTGGTCTCTTCAATGGATCTTGTAAACATAACCAACTTTGAAATTACAGTAATCTGAGGATAAGAGGAAAAACGTACACAACCAATGATTGCTGGTACATTGACAAAAAGCCAGTGAGGGGGCAATCCCCTTTGGCATAAGAGTATACATACAAAACAAATGCATTCAAACCCACACTGTTCAAATCACCACATCCCAAAGTTCACTCTGGATCTTCTGATTCAGTGTGTGGTCTGTGGAGGGCTCTTCATGGTGCCTTCTCCAAACAGTTCGCTTTTTGGATTTGGAGAGGTAGCATGTTTCTTATCCTAAAATTGCTCTCAAAAAGAATTTAAACTTTGCATTTTAGAATAATTATACATTCACCCCTGAAGAGGCTGTCAAAAAACAAAGGGATCACTTAGGGATGCATGACTGAGTTATGAGGTATATGAATCAGTTGGCAAGAGAAATAAAAAACATCAAAAAATCCAAAGAAAAAATAATTTGTGGATGAAATATAGACTATTTAAGTCTTATGTGTAAAAATTCTAAGTAAAGTAAAAAGAAACCTATAGCAGGTCCTTGAATTAGGGCCCAATTAAAGTGATTTACACAACTATGCATTTACCTAACCAGCAGCCAGGACTACAGAAAGTTTTGCCACACAATGAAAGACAGAATAGGGACTTGATTATAGGAGTCAGGTAGGAACCAAATTTGAGATACTTGGTAGAATGTGGGACAAGGAAGATCTGCCTTTGACATATGTCAAAACAGCCTCAATCTCTAATCCCAAACAAGTTCAAGTCCTCTTGTCTTGGCTCAAAATTTCATCAATCCCATTGGGATTGGTTGGTCTCTTTGACCTTGTGCTCGATTGGCACTATGCAGTTTAGCTTTGTGCTTCTTTGGGGCACTGTGCAATGGCTCTTTTTGTATTCCCTTCTCCAGGAATCAGACAGAATCATTAAGCAATGTCCCATAATTAAAAAAAAATAATCAATGGCATCATTTTTATAGTCTAAAACATTGACATCAGGGCAAATGTATTTTAAACTTATATTACTGCAAAATCAAAAAAAGTTAAAGAAAATCTTCCCAATACTGGTGACATGTGCTTCAAATACAAAAAGGAGAGAAAAAAATAAAATTGAAATAGTATATTGCACATGCAAGCAAAAACAATAATAAAAGAGTTTTAAAATAAAAAATATATAGCTTACAATCATTGACATACTGTGTTAGCTAAGAAAAGGTAGAATACAAAGATTTCTCACCCCCAAAATGAGATCCATGTCCTCCTTCAAATTTGGTCATGATCCACTGTTTACAAAGTAACAGTTCTTATAAAGAACAATAATACAACATGTAATGCAAATTCAAGAAGTATCAGAATCCCCAAAGTTATAAGAGCCCATTTAATGGCAATGGCAAAACCCATTATCATTAGGATTCACATGAGTCTGCTGTATGGCATTTTAAAAACCTATGAATTGGTGTATATTTGTCACAACTTTTTACAAATGTAGTAAATATTTCAATCTATGGTAAGATACTCTTTAAAAAAATCTATTACTGCCATCATTACAAAAATGTGGCAGAGAAGTCTAGAAAAAACAAACCTCTGTACTGATAATTTTGGGTCTAAAAATGTCACCAAGAATCTAGATCATTCTGTTAGAAAGGTATAGCAAGCTGATGAGTTACAAATGAGAGATGCTCCCTCTTGGGATCCATCCAGGGATACCATGCCCTAGGATCAAGTTCCCAGCTTCTTCGGTATGAGACTGTTATGTCCCATCCATTCAGATTTTTTAAAAGGCGGGAGGTGGGGATTATAATAGTGCTTCACTTCAGCTACTAAAATGGACCCTTTATCTCTTGTTACAAATAACTCAGAGGCAGGCAAAATGATCAGTAAGAGTTGTTGAAAAAAATCTAAAATTCATGTCTAAAGACCCCCTTAAATTCAATTTGAGATATTTAGCTCATTAAATTCTCTAAAGGTTGTTAACCAGGTTGATGAAGTGCATCATCACCTATGTGACAATTTAACATAGCCAAAATGAAAGAAAAAGCTGGTTATGGGCTTTTACAATATTTTACAATATTTTGTTCAGTTGTTAAAGGGGAAAAGTAACAGAACATATCTAATAGTTAAAACAAAGTAGATTAAACTGATTCAATATAACAGAATAGTATTGAATACATTAACAAATGAACTTAAAACATCAAAATTCAATCTTAAAGCAGATAATCAACAAAATATAATAAAATACAGAGACGTTCATAAAACAATGGAGTCTGAAAAGGCTTAAATTTTTCACCTCTAATCTCTTTAAAGTTCCTTCCCTGGGATTTCCTGTAGTGAGGGAGAACATGGGTTTGAGGAATCCCAAACTGGATGAATCTTAGAGACTGGGCAGGTCCAAATGGCAAAGGGTTGTAGGGAGATGAATTTCTTCCCTGAATCTCAGGCAAGATAATTGAAAGGAATAGTGCACTCATGAATGGTAGAAGCTGTTTGAAATATGTAATGCACTGTTCTTTCGTAGAATATGCCATGCTTGTAATTTACTTCCTGTTTGGAAGAGCAACTTCCTTCTTCCCTTCCCCTTTCCTCCTGTGATAAAATGTTAGGGAGCAGTTTGTTTCCCCAGCCATGTGGAGAGGGAGTTAGGAGGCTAATTGTTGCCTAAGGAAAATACAACCTGGTTTTTAGCAGTTGCCTGGAAATCAGCTCCAAGTTTGTGAGTACTGAAGACATAGCAGCAGCTACCAACAGTCTGGGATCCAGGGCTGGAGCTGGGACCAGATGAAGCAGTATCAGCAAAGCCACAAGCAGCAGCAAGGAACTGAGGAGCATAGGCTCGAGCAGATGGGCAAGAGAAGTGGCTTATCTCTTCTTCAACAAGAGTCCCCTGGCTAAAAGTAGCTCAGCCAGTAGGGAGAGCAACCAGGCAAAAAGTAGGGAAAGAAAAGGACAGCAGCTCCAAAGAGAGTTCAGTGTTCTCTTGGAGTTTGCGAGGGTGGGTGGACAAAAAGCCTTGGCAGGAAAAACATGGCTTAAAAAAGTTTTCTAGGCTACCTTAAAAAATTGAGAGGTTCTTCTCTGACTAGTGTTTGTCATCAATGTAAAAATTAAAATTAATATCAAATAATAAAGCTCTCAGCTCTCAGCCCAGATACAGTTGATCAGAAAGTTATTTTGCTGGCACTAGGTTTAGGACCTGGCACTGTTTTGCAACTGTATGACCCATATGCTGTTCTGGGTCACAGTACTGAATTGCAGTTCCAGAGTGAGAATAGTATTTGTGGTCAGTTACAATGGAGCAGGGGACTTGATCATAGTTTTGGATTCAAGAGGAACACTTTATCCTTCCTGAATAAAGACCAGAATGCAGACCAATAAAGTAGTGATTACTACATTGTGATTACTACCCAGATCATATTATCTTGGAAGCATCAATAACTTTCAGACATTCCCAAGTCCTGGAATGAACTGAAAAATATGGAATTATAAAAAAACAAACAAACAGAAGAAAATAACATCTTAAAAAAATAGAAGTGGCCAAATGGTAAAAGAGGCACAGAAAGTCAATGAAGAAAATATTTTCTTAAAAATTAGAATCAGGCAAATAGAAGGAAATGAATGACTCCATAAGACCACAAGAAACAATAAAACAAATTTAGAAAAAATAGAATAAAACATGAAATACCTCATAGGAAAAATAACTGTCCTGGAAAAATAAAGGATTGAGGAAAAATAATTTAAGAATTATTAGACTACTGGAAAGCCATGATTTAAAAAAAATCTTAGGCACTATATTTCCAGAAATGACAAAACTGCCCTATATTTTAGATTTAGAGGTTAAAATAGTGTGGGAGGTAAAGTTGGATCACCTCATAAAAGAAGTTCCAAAATGAAAACTCCCAAGAATATTTTAGCCAAACTCTAGAGCTCCCAAGTTAAGGAGAAAGTATTGCAAGCATCCAGAAAGAAAAAATTCAAATATCATGGAGTCACACATAAGATTTAGCAGCTTCCACATTAAAAGGGCAGAGGAATTGGAATATGATATTCCAGAAGGCAAAGGACCTAGGATTACAACCAAGAATAAACTACTCAGCAAAACTCTCTCTGTGTGTGTAAGGTATAGATATTTAATGAAATAGAGAAATTTCAAGCATTCCTGATGAAAAGACTAGAACTGAATAAAAAATCTGATATTGACACAGAAGACTTAAAAGAAGCATAAAAAGGTCAATAGGGAAGAGAAATGAGAGGGACTCAATATGTTTAGACAACACACCTTTTTTGTGAGAAGATGATACATATATCTCCTAACAACTTTATCATTATTAGGGCAGTTAAATGGAATCTATATAAACCAAGGGTATGGATGTGAGTTGATTATTTAGGATGATCTCAAAAAAGAAAAAGGAAAATCATAGATTAAACTTCATAATGCTCTACAGAGGAAAGGGGTGTATGGGGTTCTCAGGGAGGGGTAATATCTCTGGTATGGAGGGCTTGTCGTGCCCTTCTAGAGCAGCTCTCCAGCCACTGACCCTCACCTGACACCCAGCTCTCACTTGTGGCTCCTAGTAGCTGCTAGCATGCGGCAGCGGCCACACCCCAGGCAACAGCTTCGACAGGCCGGCTAAACCTTGTGAGGGTAGCCATCGGGTCGACGTCACCCCTGGTGAACTAGGGCTTTGCTCACCCAGCATGTGAAGACTGCCTTCGGCGGAACAGGTGGAAGAAACTAACAAGAAGTTTCAACGGCTGAGATGGCGATGCAGCAAGGCACTATGGAGTGCTTAGGGCATGATGGAGCACAAAAGACAACATGGCCATCCAATGCAGCTGAGGAAGTCTCCAGATGTAATGACTTTTCGTGCCAATGGACCCAGGCTTCCAACGCCGAGAGAGTGGGACTGTCTCTGTGCATCGACTTTTCCACTTAAATCTTCATGCACAGGTGTCTTTGTGCACAAAAATGCACAAAGACAATCATCATCCTTGGTTCGAGAGACAACCAACAACACAGAGGAAATAAGAAAGAGAAATGTACTATGAAAAGGAGAAAGGGAAAGGAAGAATGGGCAAAATAATCCCATATAAAATAGGCATATAAGGAAGCATTTTTACTGTGTGTGTGTGTGTGTGTGTGTGTAAATGGAAAGGGTGATATGCAGTGTTTGAACCTCACTCTACTGGAATTAGTTTTAAGGGGAAAGAATACAAATACATACATTCACCTTGGTATAAAATTCTTATTTACAGGGATTAATAAAAAGGAGGACAAGTTAAAGGACAGTGGGCAGAACCAAAACATGATTTTTTGAGGAGATATGGTATAAAAAGAGAGAGAGAATTTGATAAACAAAAGAAAATAAGATGAAGGGAAATGCACAGTAATTTTAACATGTTTACAAAAGACACATTTGAAATAGAATGTCACAGTGTTAAAATAAGGGGCTGGGAACACAATCTATTATATTTCAAATGAAGTAAAAAAGTCAGGGGTACTAATCATGATCTCAAACAAAAGTAAAGCAAAAATAGACCCAATTAAAAGAGATAATCAAGGAAATTATATTATGCTAAATTGTATAATGGACAATGAAGTAATTTTAAAACATTATGGCAAATTTCTCTGATAAAGAGAATTTCTCATTTCTAAAACTATAGGAAACAGAGTCAATTTATAAAAATAAGTTCCATTCCCCAATCAATAAATGGTAAAAGGATATGAACTAGTAGTTTGTAAAAGAAAACAAAGCTATCTGTAGTCATATAAAAAAATCCCTAAATCATTATTGATTAGAGAAATGCAAATTAAAACAATTCTAAAGTGCTAACTCACACCTATCATAAATAACGAATGTCAGAGGAGATGTGGGAAAATAGATACATTAATGAACTTTTGGTGGAGTTGAAAACTGGTCCAATCATTCTTTAGAAAAATTAGGAAATATGATCAAAAGGTCATGAAACTATGCATCCCCTTTGACCAAGAAATATTGCTATTAGGTCTGTATACAAAAGAAATTGAAGAAAAAGGAAAATACCTATATCTACAAAAACATTTATAGCATCTCACTTTTTGGTAGAAAAGAATTGAAAATTGAGAGGACGTCCATTAATTGGAGAATAGCTGAACAAGTTGTGGCATATGATGTCACATATGAAATACCACTGGGCTATAAGAAATAATGAGGGAAGATGGCTTCAGAAAAAAAAAAAAACTGGGAATACCTATATAAACTGATACAATGTGAAGTGAGCAGAACCAGGAAACTATTGTAAAAATAACCAACTATGAAAGATTTGACTGCCGCAATCAATACAGTGATTCAAGACATTTCTGAAGGAATCATAATAAAAAATGCTATCCACCTATAGAAAGTTGTCAACTCTGAGTGCAAGTTTTGAAGTATAATTTTTTCACTTTATTTTTTGTCTTTTGTGATATGACCGATGTGGAAATATATTTTGTATAATTTCACATGCATAATTTGTCATATTGTTTGTCTTCTCAGCGGGTGGGTGAGGAACCAGAGCCAGGGAAAAAATTTGAAATGAATTTTTTTTAAAAAAGCAGTGTTAAAAATGAATAATGATTTAAATAAATGTTTTTATCTAAAGTGGAGGTTATCCCAGGCCTCTAATTAAATATTCAAATGCTCAAGATACAATGCCACATTTACTTTATATCATTAGCTTCCAATACTGTCCTTTATCACTATTTCTTTCAACCCTCATCCATTTTTATCTTTTTATTGCATTTAACAATTCAAAATACCTTCTTCCTTGTTAAAATTCTCCAGAGGTGTGATTTTAATGACATTATGCTTTCCTGGCTTACTTCTCACCTCTTTGACTACACTTTCTCTGTCTCCAATGCTAGCTCATCTTCCTCCTTCAGATCTCTGTACTTAGTCATTTCTCTAAGGCCCTCAAATCTCTTTTAGTCCTTTGAGGTCCTCCTTTCCAAATTTTAGTTACCATCCTAATATGTGTATGACTCAAGATTTATTTCTGTAGTTCTAGATCCATTCTTCCTGATGTTTACTGAACATCTCTTCCTGAATATCCCAGAAACTCTTCAATCTCAGCATGCTCCAAGTTAAATCTATTATTTTACCCTTAGAGCTTGTTCCTTCACCTGACTTTCTGTTAATGATAGCTCTAACAAATTAATGTAACAATCACATCATGATCTTTGATCTCAGTTCTCTTAGTTTTTTCCTCTAATCAGTTACCATCTCCTACAAAATTTACATTTACAGTATTTCTCCCAATCAATCATTTAGCATTTGTCAAATGTCTGTTTTGTGCATCGTATAAGGTTCTGTGGATAGAAAGGAAAAAAAAATAGATGGTATTTGCTTTCAAGGAGTTTAAATTTTATCATGAGGAATTTATATTCTATTTTGGTGAACAATATCTATCTATCTATCTATCTATCTATCTATCTATCTATCTATCTATCTATGTACATATAGAATAAATGCAAAATAAACCCAAGCTAGAGAGGAAGCACTAGTAGTTTGTGTGGGTATCTTAGGAAAAGCTTCAGATAGCATTGGTGCTGGTCCTGAGTCTTAGAAATTTTTTCCATTTCAATTGTGACTACCTATTTTGAGTCTTAATTGCCTTTCACCCAGACTATTGAGATAACTTCATTTGGTCTTATCTTACAGTTTCTCCTCCCACTAATTTGTCCTACACAATGATGCTTGAGTCATCTTACTAATGTACAGATTTGATTATTTTACTACTTTGGTGAAAAACTTTTGAATAACCCAACTTATGGGTCTCTGCTGATCTTTTCTTCTTGTTATTGTCTTTGGTTGCTATATTTGTTTACCTTTCTTATATTTCAAGTGTGTGGGGGTGTTTGAAAAGCAAACAATATATTCAGGTCTGTTTTTTTCTGGGAATATTTTGGATGCCTCTTTTTTTTAACATCCTTTTTTATTAATGGTTTGGCTTAGATTTAGAGAGGAGGTCGCTTTTGTTTGCATTCTGAATTCTTGTTCTTTGGAACACATTATTTCATTAACTCCTTTGGTTTCTGGTGAGTCTTTTTTCTGGTTTGTGAGTGGAGTTGTGAAATTTGGCAATGTCTTGGAGTTGGCAGTATAGAATTTTTTTCTGGAGGCAAATCTGTGGATTCTTTTTATTGATTGGCATTTTGCTTTCTGGATAGCAATGTTATGGACAGTTCTCTTTTATTATTACTTGGATTATGGTATTCAGGTTTTTATACTTGTCATGCTCTTCTATAATCCTTAAGTTGTCCCTATAAATCCTGTTTTTGAAACAATATGTTTTGCTCATTTGGAAATCATGTTTTGTTTCATATTTGCTTTTTGCTTCTCTTCTTCCAGGTAGTCTTTAACTTCCCTGGTATTTGTCTTCCCAATCAGTTATCCACTATTTCATTTCTCTGTTGAGGTTTGACACTGGAGAGTCATGTTTTTCTATTCTACCAATTATTTTAGTTATATAGGCCCATCTGTTCTGCTTTCTGTGGAAGAGGCATGAAGGAAGAGAGAATTTCATGCATGCAAGACAAAGAGTAAAGGACCTCAGCTGTCAATCAAGAAAGAACATTCCAAATGGAATGTTCCCAGGAAAGTCAGTTGGAAAGTCAAGCCAGGCTGAAGTGGGAAGAAGCTCTGAACTGGACCCCTGTTAACTCCTATCCTAGAAGAGAAGAAATTAACTTTTGTTGGTGGCTTCGAATGTGAAAAACTGATTGTATATTTGAGATTTGAGTTTGAAGGAAGAAGAAAGAAGATTAAACAGTTGTCTTCCCTTCTCCCTGACAGATTTTTGTGTCACAGCTGTGACAGGACTGACATTTCCTAAAATCCTCCTAACTCTCCTTATAGATTAGGGAAAACCTCATCCCTCTCACCTCATCTTCCATCTTTGTCCTCCCCAATAAACCTCCTTACCTGAGAAAGAGAATAAGAGTATCTTCTCTAAACCTCACAGTTCACCTTTGAATTACTTAGAAGGATGGCTGACTAACAGGGGGGAGGGGAAAGGAGGCAGAAGGGTGTGGGTGGAAAAATGGGAGCTGAAGGGTGGAGGGTAGAAAATATCTTGATCTATTAGCCATCAGTAGTGATCAATAGGCAACCCCAGAGTATCCCCTCTAGTAGTATCTCTCTATCTCTTAGAAGTATCTCTATCTCCATTACAATTGGCACCCTCAGGTTTCCCCTAGTATCTCTCTAGTCAAGCCAGAGTATCCCATTTATTACAACTAGAAATATCTCCTCAGATTATCATTTCTAATACATTTCACAATTCTTATTTCTCTTTTAAATCATTCAGGAATATCCTGATATGGTTCTGTGCTCTCTTAAGAATCCATGGGGTCTTCTGCCTCTTAAGTGCTGATTCATTTTTCTTTGTCTTGTGATCTTTATTCTTAGATATCTGTACTGTAATATTTATTGGGAAAGGAAATAGGATTGGAAAAATGGGGGATAAAGGGAGGTTTGTATGGGGTATGGAGGAGAGAGGGAATAGTGCTAGGTGAGGCAAGGGAGGGAGATGCCCCCTGCTGAGAGGACACAGCAGGGGTCCGATAAGGACTATTTGTCCTGGAATGATTGAGCTGAAGTTCAGCTCCCTCTGTGATCAGAAAAGATAGTCCACTTATCTGACTGCGAATTCAAATAACATAAAGTTTAGTAATTAGTTGGGATTGGAGCTTTTTCTCAGCTTCAGACCTGAGGCCAGGCCCCAGAGGCTGGCGGAGAGTTTGTCCCACTCCCGTCTACGCTTGTTGTTCTAATTCAGAATCTTAGCAATACACAGAAAGCAACAAGGTCTGACTTTCAGAGATGAATGGGCCTGAATCTTCAGGCTGAACCAAGAAGAGCATGCCACTCCAGACAGGCTGAACAACGCGCTCCTCTCTCCTCCAACGCCTGGAAACCAGTCCCACCCCCCCTTCCTCTGCCCTCCCCTGCAGGAAGGAAGTGCTAGTCACAAGACCCAACTGCCACTTCCAGTTGGCCCCTTCCCCCACAAACTGTCAGTCTAATTTCCTTTCCACAGTACTCTTTTACTGAATCTGGAGACCATTATCCCTTTTGTTACAAATATGTTCCTTTTTGGTTTATCTGTTTTTAATGCCTTTAATTAAGTTTTCTTCCTCATGAGATATTTAATAATTTGTCTTT
Organism: Monodelphis domestica; assembly: GCF_027887165.1. Lineage (NCBI taxonomy): Eukaryota > Metazoa > Chordata > Mammalia > Didelphimorphia > Didelphidae > Monodelphis > Monodelphis domestica. The sequence goes on along the minus strand of NC_077227.1, from coordinate 148,878,698 downwards.
TTCCTTTATAGCTTATTTTCTGACTCCTTCCTTTTGATGGTGGTTTGTTGGGGCCTGGATCTCAAAACATCTCATTCTTATCCTATTCTAGATAATTCACAGCTTAGCAAATTTGGTCTCTACCACAACTGATTATAGGAGGATATGGATGTCAGAATTGGCCCCAGATAGATGCAAGACTCCTTTATACTTATTGGAATGCCAAACAAGCACTCATATGTGTCCCATCCTTATCCTCCTTTTTTCTCAGTCCTATGGATGAACTTTGATGCATCCTGAACAAGCTTCTGCTTTTTCAAATTTCTGGGGCCCTGAGAGGTTGTATGGTGTAAGATTGGGTGTTGTTGCAAGCTCATGTTGAATCAACTTGTGCAGCATTATTGCTGAAACATGGTAGTGGTGGGCAGATATGCTGAGTGAGCTCCTTAGAGACTATGGGATAGCCTTCTCTGTTATTAGTTCATTGAATAATTACCTGGTTTGGATTTTTCCTGTCCTAGGATATGCATACATCTGAGACTGTTTTCTCTATTGAGCATAATTCCTTTTTAAAAGAGGTTTGAGAAATGGAATTGGAGAAAATATGTAGTCTTTCATCATAATGGTTACATGACTCAGAAATAGAAATTGTATGAAGTGCTAAAGGTATATGGTGATGAACGAGAATAGTGAAGAAAATTTGAATGCCTATCAATGATGGGAAAATGAGAAGCAACATTATTATGGTAGCATACTATGTATCACCTTAACAGGAGTAGTAGGAAATACTTGATTTCATAAAGAGATTACTAACCTGGCATAGAGGTATGATATAGTAGTGTTGGAGGGCTTTACTTAAAAGGATATCTGATGGATCTCTCTCTCTTTAACAAAAGCAGAGTGCCGTAACCAATTTTTAATTTACCTTAATGGTACCCAAAAATCTCTTTCTAGGAAAAAGAGCAAATTATCTTTTTCATATGGCTATTTTCAGAGCCATAACTAACAGTTTTGATGCCTGGGACAATTGCTACCTAAAGCAAACAGGCAGAAAAATGCTCTCAAATTAATGTTCTGATTCATTATGTGGAATATAAACCAAGTAATAAGTCCTGATTTAATCTCATACTTAAAATGATAGAGAAAGTGACAAAAGTAACTTCTGCATCCATCCTAACAAAGGAACTAGTTAATGAAGGAGAAATGATAGGTGTTAAAAGATCATGATTCTGAGATTTTTCAAAGTCCTTTTTTTATTATGAATTTAACAAACATGAATTCTCATCTTAGAATTTGCAATGGAGATGAATGTATGGAAAAGTTCAAGATATGTTGTATAATTGCAGGGGTTGTGGATATATAAGAGTTGAGAAAAAGGATGGATAGAATTCTGTAGCCTAAAATTCTACAGGGGATTTTAGCCTCAGAGGAATGTGAAGTTCTAATGCCACAAACACTTATTCTAGACTTAAAAACAGGGTACAGAGTTAGGACTGGGAGGGACTTCAGTGATCATTTAGTCCAATATTCTCATTTTGCAGATGGAAATCCAGAGAGATTAAGTGCCTTGCTCAGGATCACAAAGGTAAAACAAACAAACAAACCAAAAAAAAAACCTGAACCCAAAAACCAAGTCCTTCTACTGTCTTTCCTATTAAAAGGTTTGTTTTTATTTTTTTTCAGGTTCTATCCATTTTATGATTTTCAATAAAGTTTGGTTGCAGATCTTTCAAAACTAAACTAGGGTACAAAGTAATGTCTTTTAAATAAATCATTTTGGACATGTCATTTGGAACTCATAGTGCATGATAGTTAAGTAGGGGAGAGCTCATTTTTTTAACTAGGGCTCTTGGCTAGGAAAATCCTTCTTTGAGCTACTCTTGAATTAACTCAAGACCAAAGCTGCAAGGAGTGTGGAATTATTTATTTTGAAGGGATTTAAATGCTATATAGTTTCCAGCCTTAGAACTGAAAGAAAAAAACTTGGTTTGTGTGACATTGGGTTCAGAGACATTGGTGAAATTTCTCTATTAGTGAGAAATTGGATGTTGGTACAAATTGAGGACAGCTCTGAAAATTGCTTAGTATTGAAAACAGCATGAGTTGCCTTCCATCTGGTTTAGCCTTAATTGGCACATCATTTCCAGTTTAAAATATCTTATATTCTTAATTTCTTCGAGATAGAAACACCTGCATTTTCCTCATCACATCTGTCTATTCCACTAATGTATACAGTTTCCTCTTTGTCAGCAGTTGGCTACCAGATGAATTTTAGATAAATGGTTATCAACTTACCTTAGAGTTGTTTTATGATGATGTTTAAATGAAAGAGTTACAGCAGATACTCTCCATAAGATGAGGCCTGTACTCTCTGCAGTTCACTGAATCCATATGGATGAGAACAGCTGGAAAGTTGAGTTTGCTACCTGAGGCCAATATTTGTGTTGCCAACCATGACTCACACTTGCTGACCTTCATATAATACATTGCATTTGAAGAAGTGTTGATCACTTTTCCATTTCATGATGGATGGAGTTCCTTAAAACTGATGGTGGCATAAACTATTGGTGAGTTTCTTATCTGACAGATGTGGGTGAGAAGAATAGTCAATAAATAATACCACATTCCAAAGGAACAGGCCTTGCTCTCAACCATGTGGGCTAAGCGATGGCGCCAAGAGAAGCAGGTAACGAAGTTGATGCAAATCTCAAATGGAGGAAAAAAATTTTTTCAACTCATGTCTAAGTTTCAGAATATGTTCTTGGAAAATACATGACCTTAGCGTCTATGCTGTAAAGACATCTATATAATGAGACCAAGGTGTACTTTGGATGGGATGGTGCCAGAATGAATCTATTAATACTGAATTTTACTCTACAGTGAAAAGATTTTTAGGAGTCAATATGATGTAAAGTAAAGAGTGCTGGTCAGGAATCAGGGTTCAAATCACAACTCTGACATTCACTAGTTGTGTGGCCTTAGGCAAATCATTTCTTCATCTGTAAAAGAGGTACCTGCAATATTCACTTTATGGGACTTTGTGGGCAAAGTGCTTTGCAAATTTACTGATAATACCCAGGAGTGTTCTGGTAAAATTTTCACAACTGGCTCTCTAAAAAATGTATTATTTGTATACTTTTTAAAAATCCAACATGAATCATTAACATGTTCTTCATCACTTTTTAAAGTCTAGACAAACAACAAAACAATAAATCAAATCCTGACTTGTAGCATTTGTCAATTTTTGATGTGCAAATATTCACACTAAAAATTTAATAATCAGCTCTTAAGAGTCAGTTTGATCTGGTTCCAGTATACCTCTGATAATAACCACTATTTGCATAATAATTTAAAATTTGCAAAGCACTTTTTCTCACAAGGCCTCTCTTTGGTAGGAAGGATATATACCTCGTCAAAGAAAAATATACTCTGAATTTTAGGCACAAGTCTGCCAGAAACAAATTTTCATTCATTTTGCATTATTACTAATAGCATTTGTACTGTGCTTTTGCTTTGCAAAGGACCTTGCATAATATCTCATCTCATTGTCACAAGAATTCTGTGTAATGGATACTATTATTTTCCTCATTTTATACACGAGACAGCTCAGACCAAGAGAAACTAAGTGATTGGTCCTGGGTCACAAAGCTAGTAAGTGTCTGAGGCAGGATTTGAACTTAGTTCTTCCTGACTAACACTTTGTCCATTTTGCCATCTAGCTACAAAAATCCAAGCATATCCAGCCAAGAGGCAAATGTCCACACTGTCATATTCTTTTCTCTCCTTTCTCTGACCTAACTCCCATTGCCTTGGATATGTATCTCTATTCCCCAAGACAGTTTGAGGTAACATTTCTAGGAAGCTTGAGCAATGAAATGTTAAAATACAGTTTTGAGTTAACATCCTACTTCAACACATAGAATAGTAGTCAGTTAATAACTTCTCATTTCCTTCCTTGACATTCCCCTCAAGGCCAGCAAGGGTCTACTTCCCAATGAAATGGATATCTTAATCCCTTCCAATTAGAAAAAGGGCATTTCCTTTAGGTGAGTCTGGCTAATAACTTCAGGGAACAGAGAGGATGATTTTAACAAGACAAGAAGCACTCTTTGTTGAAGGCTTGGTTTCTACCCATTTTTCTTGACCTATATGCTTTCAAACAGAGAGAAGTTTGGTAAGGGTTTTTTAACTAAAGAAATATTTATTTCTTAATATTTCTAGAGAAACTGAAAAGGAGTTTTTAAAAAAAATTATGCTGCTACAACTTCTCTTACTTAAGTGATTTGCCAAAGGTACACTGATTTATTATATAATTCCTTCTTTGTTTCTTTTGTTAAAAGAGGTTTAATTGAAAATGCTACAGAATGTGTGGATCCTGGTAGAATAGAATTCCTAAATTTCTTGGGGAAAATGTAGAGGAATACAACATCTTTGTAATCTGGAATGTTGCTGGCCACATTTGGTAGCTACTTCCCCTAAATTCAGTATCAAATGGAAACATGCAGCATTTGGCTTTTGGGGGAAGAATCCTGCCCTTACTTAGTCCCTCTCTGAAAATCATATTCTAAAACATCACTACATTGAAAAGGAAGCTGGCATAGAATAGGAAATGACCAACTGAGGTGGATGCTGGTATTGTTTAATGCCTGCATTTCCTTCCAACTTTATTCTAGCTCTGAATGCCACTTGAAATTATTATGTATTAACATTTTCCATTGGTGTTCATTTCAAGTGGCTTTGACTTCTGAACTCCTTATTTGTTTATATCCTTACTTGACTTTGAATTATCATTTTGGTCTTTCACATAATCTCCACATGAATCTGGAGCTGTCAGGTAAGATCCTGCTTTGTATGACTTACACACCCAACCCCAACATTACACATTATACTGTGTGTGTAACGACTCTCCGACTGCTTTATGGGTGGGTGCCTCTTGTCTCTATTTCCTATATCAACTTTAAAAGAAGGAATGTTATGGCCTAAGAGTGTCGCTCTAGAAAGACATTTGCTATAGAAATATTCACCCACACCTAACGAAGGTACTAAAGGCTGGTCTTCTTACCTAGGGAAGCCAAGTTATCCTTATATCTACATGGTTTTTGTGATGGAAATTATTTAGGAGGAATAGATATAGTAGTGCTTTTATGGTTTCTGGCTAAAGAGACCTGGAGTCCAAAATATATAGCTAACAGTGATTAGTGCATATATATTTATATATTATATTACATATATTATATATTAGTGCATATATGTGCATGTATCTGCACATATAGCCTGTATATATGGATTCTGAGATTATGTGTGTAAATTTAATATATATATGTATATATGTTACATATATTTGTATATGTGCATGTTTTGGGAAGGTAGGTAGAAATCACTGTACTAGGGCATTTATCCAACAGGCATCAGATAAAAAGCCTGATGAAGAAAGGCTGTCATTGTGCTGGGTTACCAATCTAACTTGTATAGACAGCTAGTCCATTTACCTAGGAGATTAGTAAACAGGTACTGGCTCCTTAATTCTACCATTTTGTGACTGTGGTTGAAAAGCCTGTGGTTACAGATAAGAAGGATGTAGTTATTTTGAACAGAATCCAGATATAGCTCTGACTTGAAATTAAGTAAGTGTGGATAAAGTAGAGTTCACCTACTCAGTCCTGATTTACTGCCTCCAAGCCCTGGATTAACTATGGCGGATTGCTCTTTGAGATAAAGCTCTGTTGTTATGTGCATTATTACCTTCTTTTACTTGTCTCCATGAAGATCCTCAAAAACACTCTGCCTCAGACCTCAATTAGGCAGTGCACTGACAATGTTTCATTTGAATAGAGCTAAAAATGAACGATCTAGTCCACTTCTTTGGGGAGATGGGGCAGAGGAGAGGATTTTCATATCATCCAGTTTCCTGAAGCATCTGTTTCATGTTGAGAAATTGTTAATAACATCCAGCTCCAATTCTTGTTCTCTGGAGTGTGTAGTCAGAGCCATAGCTTACATGAAGCTACAAGGGTTTTGCCCCAGGAAAGAGAATTAAGAGGACAGACAAATTTAACATATGAACTCATTCTTTCAGTAGAGTAGAAACAAGGGATGAAAGAAAAGTGGGAAAGAGGACAATGGACAACTAGAGGAGCAGAGTTGGAAGCTCTGGTTGCAGGAGGCAGAGGAAGGGTGGTACCAGTGGGCTGCTCTAACTGTGCATATCTCATATTTCTTTTGAACTATTGCAATTCTGCTTTGCTCCTAGTGCACAGCACCTTGGTATAGTTATGTAGATGAATGAAACTTCCTCCCCATATAGAGAGGGGTACTTAATCCATTATATTCAAGGTGATCTTTCCCATTCTGAAATTCTTTGTTAGTCCCTTTGCTACCCAGTACAATTTTCATGAGAAGATCTTGGCACCTTGGGGAAGGAGGGAAGGAAAAGGTTCACCCTTGGTAAAAGCCCTGATCATCCCATGTTTATTGCTGTGGGTGCCTATAGGTTACCTCTATGATCCCCTTTGAGATTCTATCCCTTAAACTAGCACAATAAATAATTCTCTTTTCCACACATAATCTAAAGAAATTATTTTTCTTCAAAACGGATGTTTTTTAACTTGTGATATTTTTCCAGTGTGAATCTCACAGCTAATTTGAGAGCACTTTCTTAGGCTACTTGCCTTGGGCATTGGTTTCCATAGGTGACAAAAATTCTAGTTATGGCTTTGAGAATAGGTGAATGAAGAGGACAATTGGTTCTCATTTCCAGATTTTGTGTTCTATTTAATTATATTTTATACACTAACAGAAATATACATTTATACCAAGAGATTTATATAAATATGGACATGAATATATGTGTGTATGTATATAAATGCTAAAAATATCAAAGTTTTGTACACCAGCCACCCATCATTCTTCAGACTCGACTGCCATGCTTCATTTTCCTTCTGCCCCTATTTTTGCAGTCTTCTCCTTTTGGCCAATTCTATCCAGAGCCTTCATTTTGTGGAGGGTCTCAGACCAGCCATCTTTTTATTCTCTGGACATAGCCTTTCTGACCCCAGCCTCATTCCCTTCTCCCCTCTATCTGCCTTTCATGCCCCCTTTTTTTTCTGAGTTATCTTTCCCATTAGAATATAAGTTCTTTGAGGTCAGGGCATCTTCTTTTTCCTTGTATTAATATCCATACTACTTAACAGTGCCTGGACCATTAGCAAGTGTTTAGTAAATGCTTGATGACTTATCAGTTCATGGTGAATCAAGCCCCTTCTCCTTCTGAAGTAGAAGGTTCCTTGCAGTCAGTTGGTAGTATTCCCCCCACCCCTTTTCAGGAATTGATTTATTTAAAGCTATGCCTAGTGTAAAATTGAGATTTGAACTCTGGACTTCAATCCCCACAAGTCCTTGCTCCACTTCCCCAAAATGCTTTGTAATCTCACGGAATTCTGAGGTGGGAGAGATTGAGAAGGTACTTAAGCTGATTGCAAAGGTTTTTGGCTCTCTTTTTTTGGACTTTCATTTTGGGGCAGACGTGGCTCTTTCCATAATGTAGGTGAGGTCTTGTCTAGGCCTCTGGCCTAGGCACGTTTTCCTTATCCTGTATTTTCTTTAATCCTTAATCCTTAATAAACCTCTAAAAAATATAATACTTCTTGCAGAGAGAAACTAATTTCTACCTGCCTTAGTCTCCCCTAAATTTTAATCTTTACACTAGTCTTTTTCTTCTCAGTTGATCTGTCAACATTCATGACACATATCTTAGTGTATCTAACTGAGAGTCTGGCAATGTTTTACAATATTAAAAAATACATAGATTTGCCAGTCAAATTAAAATATAGGCTAGTTTATTTAAAAAGACATTTATTGAAACTTCCAGGCTAAGATGGCTTCAGTGTAGAAGGAACTTCTAGACTCTTCCTACTATTGAAGAAGAAACCTGAGAAAGACATTTTAAATCTCTGTTGTTAGATTTAAAATAGTTTTGAGCATTAAATAGTTGTAGATAAGAGAGTGGGAGCCATAAACTGTGATAATTAAAATGTTTGGGAGCAAGGGAAATATATAACAATTATGACCTTTGAAATATGTTTTCTACTGTGTCTTGGTTTTATGTAAATATAAGATGGTCGCCAGGGAATATATTCCCAATTTATGAATATGCCCAAGCCAACTGGGTTTTATAGAGAAATTTAATTTATAATACACTGATTAATCAATAGAAAAAGAGAGAAAGTAAGAAAGGAATAAGAATAAAGGGCCTCAAGCCAATAAGGCCTAGACCTCAGTCCTAAGAGATAAATCAGTCAGTTGGTTTTATCACTCACCCAAGATCTCTCTAGGTAAGGCTTCTCATGCCAACCTCAGGCTCCACCTTCAAGAGAGCCTCCTTTCCAGAAATGTTTCCAGAGAATTCTCCTCCTGACTCCTCCTGAGTTCTCCTTTCACAGCCTCCTTCAATACCTCTCCAGGAGCTCTCCCTCCAGGACCTCTCTCCTCTCAGGCCTCCTTCAGAGCATCAACCTCCTTCAGAGCAAAAACTCCTCTCTCAGTCCTCAGACCCTGCTATCTTTAAGCAAACAATCTAAGTTCCCTCCCCTCAGTTCTCACATCTACCAATCACTGTCGATATCTCCCCTGTGCCAATGGTGGCTCTAGCTTAACCCAGGACCACCCAGAGGTCTGCCCCCTTTGCACATGTCTGTTGAAGGTCATATTCTCAAATAATTAAATCTTGATCTTTGCTGCAGCCCTTCCTAAATCCTGTTACTCTGAGTAGGGTGGAGATTGTAGTTTCCAAGACCTGGTTCTGTCATTACAAGTATCTCTATTGTATCAATTCTAAAATCAATCATGACTCAAAGAACTTCCTGTTCTATGCTTAAGCATAGGTCAAAGCCCTTTCCATTGTTTAGCAAAAGGTTTCTGTCCTAAAGTAGTCTTAAGTAGGGAGGAGAAGGATCCTCCCATGCCAAGGAGTTTCACATTCCAATAGAGTTCTTACTATCAGTAGGAAATTTTTTCAAGTATGAAATTTCCCAATGGGGAAATTTCCAACATTCATAAGTCTAAGAAATTTTAAGGTTTACACTGTCCCTCTTTACTTCAGTACCTGTTGCCTTGATTCTGAACTGTAGCCAAGAGGCCAATCCAGGGTGAGTCTATCTGACTTTCTCTCAGGGGTCTCAGGCTGCCAAAGCCTGAGTTCCCCCCAAACTTGAGGAGGAAGGAAAAGGGTTTTAGATAGAGACAGGCACCCCTTTTCCCCACTTTCCTTTCCCATTTTTCCCTTGATAGTTTTTCCTTTGCATTATCCTGATTGAGTTAAGTTGACATTAAATAGTTATCTTTTCCCCAAGTTGTGAATCAAGTATGAGTGAACAGATCAAGGGGAGACCCTTTTGTCTTGAGTAGTAGAGGGGCGATAAGAGGGACAAGAGTGAATCTGGGAGAGCAGCCTTAGCTAAGGAGGGAAGGCAGAAGGGAGAATGGAGAAAATGAAGAAAGACTTGAGATATTTAAAAGATAAGATTGCTAAATGGGAAAGTGCGCATGATACTCAACCAATGGCACTTGCCCCTCTCCAGGAATCGAATTATTGACCCATTACCTGCCAATTCTGTGAGAAGAAGGGCCACAGAATGATAGAGTGTAGAACTTTATTCAAGGCACTCAGAAGGAATATGCAATTTAATAAGAACTATAGAAGTGAAAATTATAGAAATAACTATAATAATGATAATGGAAACCACAACTTTAGGAATGATAACTATAGGAATAGATATTGGGAAAATGATAACTCAAACCAAATGACTCCACAACAATATAACTTAAGTTGTGCTTGTCCAAAAAATACTCGGGGTGCTAATGCCCCTCAAGGGGGTGCCTTTAAGGGGGGTGCCCAAGGAACTTCTCAAATACAATGAAGGTGTCGGAGTGGGGGGGAAGCTGGGACACAGGAATCAAAGGATACAACCTTTGATTTTCTGGACCCTGATGTTCTACTATTTGTTGTCCCTATCCACTGCCCCCCCCATACTAATGAGCCCCATGTTACCTTAAAGGTGGTTAACACCTATTATGATTGTCTTTTAGACACTGGAGCTTCCAGGTCTGTATTAAAGAGTACACCTGATTTACATTGTTATTCCGTTGGCTCAGAGAGTGTAATGGGAGTATCAGGTATACTCCAAAGAGTTAAAAAAATTTCCCCTAGAATGGTGTCTGTAGGACCCCTAGAGGTACAACATTCCTTCCTTTTTATGCCTGACTCCCATTTAAATTTGCTGGGGAGGGACCTTCTTTGCAAACTCAGAACCACAATAACTTGCTCCCCAGATGGTTCCTTATCATTGGAAGTGCCTGAGGAATCTTTAAATTTACTCCCTGTAATTCTCTCAGAGGGTCAGGAGGGGAAAGAGCATCCCACCTTTGTAATACCTGAGGATATATCGGAATCTCTTTGGGCCCCATCTTCTTCTGATGTAGGCTTACTTAAATCCTTACTTAATTCTTGTGCAGATAAAAACTAAATCTAGCTCACCTCTTTCCATTCCTCAGTATTCCCTCTCAAAAGAGGCAATTGAGAGTATTACCCCAGTAATAATCTCATTAATTGACCAGGGAATAATAATTGCTTGTAAATCTGAATACAACATGCCCATCCTGTTCATTAAAAAAACCAAAAAGGGGGCCCGATGGCAAACACCTCTATAGATTCTTACAGGATCTGAGGGCTGTGAACAACCATGTTATGAAGAGACACTCCGTAGCTTCCAACATACATAGGATTATTTCTTCTTTTCCTAGCACAGCTATATACTTTATAGTAGTAGACTTGTGCTCAGCCTTCTTTCCATACCCATACATGAGAACTGCAGGAATATCTTTGCTTTCACCTGGAAGGGCTCTGAGTATACATGGAGTTGTCTGCCACAAGGGTTCATGGAAATCCTGGGTTTATTTGCACAAATTTTGAGCCAATACATAGATAATATAACATTTAAAAATAGCAAATTAATAAAATACATAGATGATCTACTTTTGGCTTCAACAGACTCAGAAGCATGTCAGGAAGATAGTAAACACCTTCTTTTGGAATTGTACAAAAGAAGATATAAGATCTCAAAAAATAAAGTTCAATGGTGTCTCCCTAAAGTAGAATATTTGGGGTTCATCCTGACTGCAGGTGCCCACTCTATTTCTCCCAAACGAATTGAAAATATTCAAAATTTAAGTGCTCCTACCACTAAGAAACAGTTGAGAGCAATTTTAGGAGCAACAGGGTTTTGCAGACAATGGATTCCTTGCTATGGGGAAATTACTAAACCCCCTATAGCACTAACATGGGATTCAGTCCCTGAACCCCTCAAATTAGATCCAGAACATTTTTCAGCTCTATCAGATCTAAAACAGGCTATCCTGTCTGCCCCCCGCTTTAGGCATCCCAGATTACAACAAGCCATTTACTTTGCATGTACATGAGAGAAGAGGGGTAGCTTCAGGTGTTTTAACTCAGACTTTGGGGCCTTCTCAGCACCCAATTGCTTATTATTCTGCCCAACTGGACCCAGTAGCATCAGGAGCACCACCATGTCTTAGAGGAGTAGCTGCTACAGCCTTACTAGTGACAAAAACTGTTGATCTAGTATTGGGATGCCCATTAATAATTATGTGCCGACATGAGGTAGAAGCATTGTTGCTAAGGCATAGAACACAGGCATTCTCAGATCAGTGAAAACATTACCTTGAAATGCTGTATAACCCTTAACCCTGCCACCTTGCTTCTAGATTTATCAACTTTAGGAGAGCATTTGTGTTGTGAAACACAATTGTGAAACACTAATGTCCATGGCAGAAAAGCCTCAAGATAATCTCTTGGATACTCCCTTAGACAATCCAGATCTGGTCTTATTTACTGATGGTTCCTCTTTTATGAGGGATAGCATATGCTACACTGGAGCTGCTGTAGTCACAGAATTTGCCACTGAGTGGTCAGCTTCACTGCCCTCTAATATTAGCGCTCAAAGTGCAGAACTCATAGCTCTGAAACATGCCTGTATAATTGCCAAGGGTAAAAAGGCAACAATTTATACGGATTCTAGATATGCTTTTGGCATTTGTCACTCAGTCGGGATGCTATGGCTCCAGAGAGGATTTTTAACCTCAGCTGGAAAATCCATAGCTAATGCAGAAATTATTAATGAAGTTCTTTCTGCTCTCAAACTGCCTGAATCCTTAGCTGTAGTTCATTGCTCTGCCCATACAGGTGGCTCTGACCCTGTCTCTAGGGGAAATGACTGAGCAGATGCCACTGCAAAGCTAGCAGCCATAAAAGGGCCCGAATTAATTTTAATATTAACAACCACTGATGACTTAAATTTATCACTTTCCTATAATGAAATGGAAGTGGAAAAATGGAAGCAAAAATTCAAAGCAAAACAGATTAATGGAGTATGGGTGTCATCTGAAGGAAAACCTCTGCTCCCTAGAAGTTTCTATCACCAAATTTGCCAATCTATTCATAAAAATGGTCACTTTGGCACCCAGGGCATCATGGATTCTGTTAAGAGAGTATGGATAGCCCCTGGTATAACTACTATAGCCTCTAAAGTGTGCACAGCCTTTTCTACCTGCCGAGCATATAACCAATATGCCTTTTGTGGCAAAGCCTTTGGTGGGCATCCTCTGGTGACCTTTTGAGTCATAGTAGATCAACTGACAAGATGGCTGGAAGCATTTCCCGAGACTCCGAGCCACAGTGGCTTTTGTTGCTAAGGTGCTTTTAAAAGAAATTATTCCTTGCTTTGGCCTGCCAATACATATTGATTCAGATAGAGGAAGTCATTTTACTGATTCTGTCCTAAATCAGATATATTCTTGCTTGGGAATAACTCCCAAATTTCATGTACCATATCATCCCCAGAGCTCAGGCCAAGTTGAAAGAACAAACAAACACAGTTAAAACTGTGATTGGCAAATTATTCACTGAGACCCATTTAAAATGGCCTGAAATTCTCCCTCTGGCCCTATTTTATCTTAGAAGCAGGCTAGAAGAGACCTATACATCTCACCATTTGAGATGCTTTTTGGACATCCACCTATACAGGCTAAGCCTTTCTCCCCTGCATATACATCACTATTAGAGGGAGATACTACTATCGCTTCCTATATACAGGAGTTAGAGCACAAACTGCATGAACTCCATGAACCCAGAGATGCAGTACAAGCTGGAATACTAGACTTTTTACTTCATGACCTGAACCCAGGAGACAAGGTGTATATTAAGAATTTCCAGTGTACTGGAGCAACTCAGACTTCCTGGGAAGGGCCATTCCAAATATTGTTAATTACTCCAACATCTATAAAGATTGGAGAAAAGGACTCTTGGATTTATTGCTCACATGTAAAGAGAGGATCTTCTGTTGAGACTGATTGACTGTATCCTATCACATGCATTGGAGATAATAATCCATTGACAAGTGGATGCTGTTTTTTCAAGAACACATTGAATTCCTGATTTTTTCTTTCCCCACCCTTATTTTTATTATTGCTTTTCTTTTCTTTTGATTAGAATATTTGATTTTTTTCTCATTTCTTGTACTAAAAGTACATACAATTAATATTATTTTTTTCTGCAGTAATATAAGTTTAATATATATGTATATATATATACTTGCTAGCATATCAATGCATACCCAAAAACTTTAAACTAGGGGAACCTGTCATTTATTGATAAAATGTAATGGGACTGTGATTAATGTTTATGTCTGATTCTAGGAAATGGGATGAAAACAAGGAGCACAGACTTAATCTGAATAGTGCCAAAAAGAGCACACAGGTAAAAAAGCTAGTGTGAGACTTGAGGTTGTGACGTTTGACATATGTTAAGTCATAGGACTTCCTTGTATCTACACTCTTTGTGAAGTACTCAGACAAGTACCAAAGTTTGACTATCATCCTGGCTCCCCATATCCCTGAGAATGACAAAAAATCAGACCAGGGAATGATACTTCCCTATCAAAATAAAACTCTAGTTCCTTTTCTTCTTATAGTATGGCAACTTTCTGTAATCTTGGCTGCAAATGGGTAAGTGAAATATTACTGCATTCTGTCCTACAGACTTGTGGGATAGAAATTTATTGGACCCTAATACAAGGACCTATTATGAATTATTCTTGCTTACTCAACCTTTTATATACATAGATTCTGGTATTTTAATTCTGATTTTGAATTTTTTTCTTTCTACCAAAAGTTTAACTTTCTTCCATTTCCCCCCTTTTTTATATTTTTGGGTTTTTTGTTTTGTTTTTCTCTTCTTTTGATAATTGACTCATACACCCCCATAACTCAACATTGCATCCTGAGCTAAACTAGATGTTTTTTAACACCAGTTAAAAATGTTTAAAAAAAAAATTTTTTTTAACCTTAAATTATCTCTACAACTTTCTATGGTGGCAAAAATTGGAAAATAAGATGATGTCCCTCAATTGGGGAATGGCTAAAGAAATTGTGGTTTTTGATGTTTCACTATAACGAATGATGATGAGTTGCTTGATTTCTTTAAAAACCGGAAAGACCTACATGAACTGATGTTGAGTGAACTAATGAGAACAAGGAGAACATTTGACACAATAACTGAAACATTGTACCATGATCAAATGTGATTGACTGCTACTAAAAGAAATGCAATAATCCAGGACAAATCTGAGAAACATTTGAGAAAGAATGCTATCCACATCTAGAGAGAGAACTGTGGGAATAGAAATCCAGAAGAAAACAACTGATTTATCACTTGTTTATATGTTTATATGATTTGGGATTTGAGTTTTAAAAGATTACTCTATTTAAAAAATGAATAATATGGAAATAGGATTTGAGTGATAATATACGTATAACCCAGTGAAATTGCTTGTCGCTTCAGGAGGTAAGTGAGACAAGAAGAATCATGTAACCATGGAAAAAAAGAAAAAAAATTAAATTAAAAAAAGAAATAAAGTCAAAGAATGAAAAAAAAATATAAGAAAATGTGAAATATTTCATGGGAAAAACAACTGACCTGGAAAGTAAATCCAGAAGAGATCATTTAATAATTTTTATACTCTGTGAAAGTCACAATAAAAAAAAAAGAACTTAGACATCATCTTTCAAGAAATCATCCAGGAAAACTGCCCTGATATTCTAGAACCCGAGACTAAAATAGAAATTGAAAGAATCCACTGGTTACCTCCTGAAAGAGATCCCAAAAGGATAACTCCCAGGAATGTTATAGCCAATTCCAAAACTCCCAAGTCATGGAGAAAATAATCTAAGCAGCCAAAAATAAATAATTTAAATATTGTGGAACCACATTTAGGATAACCCAAGATTTAGCAGATTCTACATTAAAGGATGTGAGGGCCTGGAATGTGATATTACAGAGGACAAAGGAGGTAGAATTTCAACCAAAAATCACTTGCCCAGCAAAATTGAGCATAATCTTTCAGAGGAAAAAATGGATATTCAATTAAATAGATGACATTCAAAGATTCCTGATGAAAAGGCCAAAAGATGGATGGAAAATTTTATATTCAAATACAGGATTCAAGAGAATCATAAAAAGGTAAACAGAAAAGAGAAATCAAAAGACATTCAATAAGGTTAAACTGTGTACATTCCTACATGGGGAGAAAACTCTTGTAACTCCTAATACTTTTATCATTGCTAGGGCAGTTAGAAGGAATATATGTATAGACAAAGGGCAAGGGTATAAGTTGAATATGATGGGATGATATCTAAAAATAACTTAAGACATTAGAAAGAGGAAGGCATGGGGAAAAGGGGGAAGAGAAAAATGGAATGGGGTAAATTATTACACACATGAAAGAGTATTTACAGTGGAAGGGAATATAGGAGAGGTGGGGAGAGGATCATGTGAACCTTATTCTCATCAGATTTGACTCAGTTGGGTGTAGAAATCTATCTTACTCGACAGGAAAGTGGAGGGGAAGGGGTTAAGAAGAAGGAGTAGGACTAATAGAAAAGAGGGTAAATTGGGGGAGGTGTGATGAGACCAGCTCAATAAGTTATTTGTGGGTGGAGGTCAGAAACTAACCCCCATTGTTTAGCCCTTACCATTCTTGTGCCCTGGCACCAATACATATTATTGATTCTAAGATAGAAGGTAAAAGTTTGTTTCTTTTTAAAAAAGTAAAATCTTTGTAAGAATGGTACTCAAACATGCTATTTAATAGTTCTATTTAATATTTATAGGACAGGCCTGACACAATTGAGTCTGGTAGGATTGGGACTTGTATACCATATTAAGAAAGTCATAGCATGGAAAAGGATATTCAGCAAAGATATGTTGCTGGTTTGGTTATATGAAGCTCTCCTTTGTCTCTACCCAGAAATACATCTATCAGAAGGATCAGTTGACTCTCTTAACAGGGGAACTTCTGTCAAATCTGAAGAACAGTTTCTCCTCATGAGCTGGCCTTTTTACACTTCTAGTGACTGAAAAGTCATGCCAGTTGCTACAGCTGTAGTTTCCTGGACTGCTCATATCTCAGAGACATTTTCCCTGCCTTTTAGAGAAAAAGAGGCCACTGCATGTAATAAGGATTCTACTAGATTTTATTCTTATTTGTTCATAGGTTTTCTTGGAATGTTATTTCACCCTTAAACTGTGGGATCCTTCAGAGTAGGAACTGCCTTTTTTTTTTTTACATTTTCTCTGCATCCCCTGCCTTAGCATAGTGCCTTGCACATAGCAGGTGCTTATTAAAGGCTAACTGACTGACTAGTTGATTGGCTCCTACTTCTTAGTGGTTTCTCTATCCTGGGTATCTATGTCTAATTCTATACTTCAGATAACTCTTAGTATAGGACCTTCTCTCCCTGGATCCCTAAGAAGTCTGTTATATCTGGTTAGTTCTTCCTATTTCTGTCCCTGGTGCCAGTAACACACTGCCTCCTATGCCTTAGTTGTTTCCTTTGCTAGTTTAAGTATATCTTATAATTTCCTTTTTGAAATGAGAAGTTAAAATTTCTCTATACTTTTATCAAAGGTTTCACCACTGCAATAGAAGAAATCCAATATAGAATCCAGTTTGAAGATGGATTCTCTGGCTGGTAACATCCTTCAGATACTCCTGCTTATGGTTGATACTGCTCCAGTTGTGTCAAGCCCCAGAACATTCAGAGCTTCTTGGGAGAGATCTGTAATCATTTAAAGGAGTCTAACATGTCTGTTTACATACCAAAGATCAAGTAGGTGAGGAATTTATATTGTCAGATCTTGACATTCATTTGGATAGACACCCTGCAGAGCAATAGCGATAGCTGTCCAGTGATAGATAGATAGATGATAGACATCTGCACATATTTATAAGTGTATATATGTGTATGTATGTATCTAATACTGACTAGATGGATGGATAACAAATTGGTCCAGAGTTGAATAGGAAGAAGAGAGCAGGATAAATGGCTCTGAGGTAATTATAAAGCCCTTTACTGAGTTCAAGTTCTCTCAAAAGCAAAAGTCTATTTTTTCTATTTTTTCAATGCTAACATTTTGTTGGTATCATTCTATAATGGCAAAACATCATTGTCTTCAGTGAACTACAAATGAATATCAAACAGAGGGTAATGGTAAAATGCATAGTGGTTGTGTTCAGCTATAATATATAACCAATGAGGAACAATGAAGAACAGGAATAAATAGGGAAGGAGGGAAGACCTAGCACATGACCAAGATGGCAGAGTAAAGAAAGTACTCAACTGAGCTCTCCCATTATTCCCCTCCAAACAACTTTAGAATAATGCCTCAATCAAATTTTGGAATGAAAGAGCCAACAAAAAGTCAGAGTGAGACATTCTTCCAGTTCAAGATAGCATAGGAAATTGGAAAAACAAATCTGTGACATGGTGGGAAAGGTTGTCCCTGAGATGAAAAAAAAAAACCCAACAACTGTGGTGGGACTAGATGGTAGAGAGAGCAGGAAAAGCAGTTTTGGGACTTTCTAGCAAGAGATGATAAGGGGACTAGTAACTGGTCAGAAAGAGATTATAGGGGACCCCTGTGCCAACACTAGATGAATGACCAGATGCTGTTTGGCTACTTTATTGCCTATATCTATTTCTGAGTCATAGAACAAGGGAAGAGATGAGCCCAGGAGTGGAAGCTTGAAGGGGTAGTATTAATTCTGACACCAAGGGATCAGGGATCCTGTGGAATAATATTATTTCTGACTCCAAGGGAGGAGAGGCCCTCAAAGCAATATCCATTGTAGTTTCAAGGAATCAAGGGGTTTTACTGGGCAAGGACCAGAGTGAAGATGTAGAGAGCAATAATTACACATTTCCCCAAATCACCACACCTTGGAAGCATCGAAAGTTTGCAAGACTCTAGAATTAGTTTTGAAAACATCAGGATGAAAAAGTCTGAAGCCTTAAGGTTATGACATACATTCTCAATTCCTCACACCAGGAACAGAGCTCAACATTAAACCAAAGTTCCAAATCAAGAAATAGGGTAAGAAGGGGAGGGGATAAGTGAAAGACAATAAAAAAGAGGACAAATAAAGGAAGACAGTGGTAGAAAGCAAAACAAGCTTTAGAGGAGAGACAGGATAAAAAGAAAAGGATAAACAGAAGAAAATAGAATGTAAGGAAATGGACAGTCAATGATCATAATTGTAAATGTGGGTGGGATGAACTCACCTTTAAAATGGAAGTGGACAGTAGAATAAATTAGAAACGAGAATCCAACAATATGCTGTTTACATGAAATCCACTTGAAAGAGATAGACCCACACATACATAGTTTGAATAAGGGGCTGAAGTAGAAACTATTTCTTCAACTGAAGTAAAAAAGGCAATGGTAGCAATCATGATCTCAAAGTAAAAGAAAAATAAAACTAATTAAAAGAGAAATTTAGGGAAGCTACATTTTGCTAAAAGGAACCATAGACAATGAAATAATATCAATACTAAACATTTATGCACCAAATGGCACAGCATATACATTCTTAAAGGAAAAGTTGAATAAATAAATGTCAAGGAAGTCAGCCAAGCCATAAAAAAATTTTAGGTACACAGTGGTAATTATGAAAACAATTTTGAGTTAAGTATACAATGTACAGTAGTAAATGACCTTAGTAATCTAGTTTTGATAAATTCAAAGATCCAAGCTGGAAAGCAGTTTGGCAGAAACTAGTCATGGACCAACATCTCACCCCATATACTAAGATAAGGTTAAAATGGATGAATAATTAAGACATAAAGGGTGATATAAATAAGTTAGGGGAAGAAGGAAAGTTATACCTGACAGATCTCTGGTTAAGTGAAGAGTTTATGACTAAACAAGAGCTGGGAGGAATTATGGAAATAAAAGAGATAATTTTGAACACTGAAGTTAAAAAGCTTTTCATAAACAAAACGAATGTAGTCACAATTAGAAGGAAGTTAGGAAACTAAGCAGAGGTAAACTAAAAGTAAATTGCTCTGATAAAGGCCTTTTTTTTTTTCAAATGTAAAAGGAACTGAGACAAATTCATAAGAATAAGAGTCATTCCCCATTTGGTAAATGATTGAAGTATATAAACAGTAATTTTCAGAATATTTGTAGCAGCTCTTTTTTTTTTTGTGGTGGCAAAGAATTGGAAATAATGGGAACTCCCATCGGTTGGAAAAATGGCTGAACAAATATATGATATATGATTGTGATTGTGAATATTAGGGTGGTATAAGAAATAATGAGCAGTATTATTTCAGAAAGATCTGAGAAGTTATATGAAGTAATGCAAAGTGAAGTGAGCTGAACTGGGAGAAAATTGTATAAAGTAACAGAAATGTTGTAAGTATAATCAGCTGTGAAAGATTTAGCATGATCCAAGATAAAGCCAAAGAACCCCTGATGAAAAATGCTATACACCTCCAGAGAAAGAACTGATAACTCTGAATGCATATTGAAGCTCACTTCTTTTTACTTTCTTTATTGTTTTATTTTTTATGTTTTATTTTTCAACATGGCTAATATGGAAATATGTCTTGCATGACTTCACATATGTAATAAAAATCAAATTGTTTGGCTTCCCAATGAGGTGGGGTATGAGGGAGAGAGAATTTAGAACTCAATTTTTAAAAAAAATATCATTAAATATTTTTAAACATAATTTGGAAATATCTAATGAAATTGAATATAATTATAACCCTTTCCCTTTCCCAAAGAATACAAGATGACAGATAGACAACTAGAAATTCTACAATAGTGGGAAACATCCAAGAATACCTCCAACAGGGTGAATGTCCTATGTCAGTTTTTGAGAGGGTATGGACACAAACTCCAAGGCTGGACAGATTTGGATGGAATTTTTTCCTCACTGTTTGGAAGTAACTCTCAAATTTATAAATTATAGATTCATTTGAGTAACTGTGTGTAGTAGGATTTTTAAAACACTAAAATTTAGAGTGTTATGGAAAACATTTTCATTAAAATAATATGGTGAATATCCTTTTATAGCACAAATTTCAATGGAAAAAATTTAATTTTCCATATACATAGGTATTTATTTTGTGATAAGTAAAGTTATACATGTAATAGTAAAGATGTATGATCTTTGATATAGTTAGAGTGCAATTCTCAACTGGGTTAGGGTAGGGTGGTAAGGATGAAATTTTAAAAATTTTAGTCACATAATTATCTCTGCTTATTACTATTTTAAAGAATAATATATTGAATTGGGGTATAGTATTTTTTAAAGATTCTTAGAGATACTTCTAATTCAAAGTTTTGGACTAACTCTAATAGAAGTTACTTCAATTCAATAAGCACTTATTAAGGAAGGTTTTATAGCAAGATCCTCGAGCTAATTATTAGTGTTTCCCAAATTTATTAATACATATGTCAGTGTATTTCACCAACTCTTTACAAAAGCTGATTATATGTTAGCACATAAAGGTGTTATTACATGCAAAAGTCACAAGGCAGAAATAATAAATATATACTTTACAAATCAGATTGTAACAAATCAATAATGAATAATGGAAATAAAAACAAAAGATAATAGTCCATTAAATAATAATACTCTGGATAGTGAAAGGGACAGAAAATAAATTCTAGAAACAACAAATGACAATGTTCAAGATAATGCTCACAACAAAACAACATACTAAAATTTATGGGACACTGCTAAAACAGTTGTCAAGGAGAATCTAAATGAACAATATAGAAAAAGAAGCTCAGTGACTTGAGCATATATTTTAAAAAAAAAACTAGAAAATTAACAATCCTTTAGACAAAAGAAAAAATCTTGAAAACTAGGGAAGAAATAAAGAAACTTGTATTAATACCACAAACTTACTAACAACTAAGAACTATTAAACTACTAAACTAAGACTACTAAACTACTAAAACTACTAAACTAAGAACTACTAAAAACTAAGAACTATTGCTTAAAAATAACTAGCAAGAACAGCAAATCATTGGTTAACCTAATTGAGACTAACTATGATTACTGATGGTGAGTGCATGAAGAAAAAATAAAGAGGGCCACAAACGGTGTTGAGAAACATTCATCTTAACAAACTGGAAAAGAATAAGAACCCAAGGAAGGAGAGAGAAAAGGAATAAAAACCAAGAAATAAAATCATTGTGAAGCTGTGAAAGAAGTGCTTTACTTCATGACAGGGGATCAAGGCTTAAAATCTATCTCAGATATCATTAACTGCTGTAACATGGGAGATAGTGAAGTTAATGGAAATGTTTTTCCCCCTGTATTTGGATTTAGAATTAGGGGATATGAATCTGAAGCCTGGTGCTACCAATTACTACTTGTATGATCTTGGATGAGTCAATTAATATCTTTGGGCCTCAGTTTCCTCATATGTAAACTAAGAGCTTTGTACTAGATGATCTCAAAGGTGCTTTTAAATTCTAAAATGATATAATTCTATTTAATTATGGTAGAAATACCTCTGTTCTTCCTACGGCATTCATTGAGATAGCTATGGGAGGACAGAAGGGAAAAGATGAGGCTGTCAGAAGCCTTGGGCTGCTTCTGAAGTGTCCAGGGACTGTCTTTATAATGCTGAATAAATGATCTAGCTCAGAATATATTTTTTCTCTCTCAGAGGGATCTAATTTCCATTAAATCCTCCCTTAAACTTGAATCATGTTAGTGAATGGGAATGGTGAACATATATGGGGGTGGGGTGGGGGAGAAGTCCCTCAAAAGATTGTTTTAGAATTACCTGGGTTAGCATTAGAATATAGTGTTATTTAAAGTATGATGATTGCAAAAGTATTTAGGTTCAAGGAAATCATTCTATCACTTCCCCCAAATTAATAACAATTAAAAATAATAATGCCAATAATAAAATAGTGATTTAAGTTTTGCAAAGCACTTTATATTCATGATCTAATTTGACCCTTACCCACTGTGAGGTAGGTACTCTTACCTCACAGTGTCCTTTTAATAGCTAAGGAAGCCAAGGGTTAAAGAGTTTCATGTGGTCCCTGGATCTTTGATTTATATCTGGAAAAGACCTCAGAGACCATCTGGTTCATCCCTTTCATTTTACAGATGAAGAAACCAAGGCCTTGAGAGTGGAAGTGACCAGCCCAAAGCCTCATAAGTAGTATAAATCATATTTAGGATTAATCAGTTCTACCTATAGTTACACATATAAATAGATTATCTAAGTAAATCATTGGGTTTTATAGTATTAAAATTGGGAAGGAAAGAAGGCAAAGAAAAATATTTTTATTCTTCTTTTCTGTATAAACGCCCCTTTGTCTATATGTAAAATGAGATGATTAATCTGATTAGTGTGTAAAAGCCATTTAATAGCAACACATAATCCAGGCAAGTAACGACAGGGCAAATGTATTGATTTTGTGTCACAGTGATGCGGGTAGTACATCTAAAGCATTAAATAATGTTCCCAGGGCACTTTCCAGTGTAGCTAGTTAAAGCAGAAGAGGACAACATATTTAATGATCTGGAGAACACAGACTCCTTGAGGTCAATAGTATGTACTTAACCTTTAGGCTTTCCATGTTGTCTACTTGCCCAGCTGGTTTATGAAGTGTATGTTAACATGATTGGGGATTTAGGGCAGTGATAACTTGATCTCACAGACATTCGCTGCTGTTACATATAAATGTTGAACAAATCCATTGTGACTTCTTAGTCCCCCCACTCCACCCCCACTGGCAGCCAGCAGCAATTCCTCATTTTGGACTTAATACATAAGTAGTATTGAGCATGGAGTCAGCTTAAGGAAACAGGCCCTTTCCTGTGACTGGGAGAAAAATTATTCTTCACATAGTAATTCTTAAAATTTCCCTCAGTCTGTAAAGATATGCAGTCCCTCATCCCATAATACTTAGGTTTTCCTTTTGGTTTGGCACATAATGTGACCTGGCTTTTGCTTTAGTTGCAAAGAAGGAAGGAAAAAGGGATGGAAAGAGGGAGGGAAAGAGGAAGAAACGAAAGGAGGGAAGGGAAAAGCATTTGCTAAGAATTTTCAGTAGTCCCTATATCCACAAACCTACCACAAATGGCTAAAACTGTGGATTCAAGTGAAAATCTGCTGATCCCCATATATATGTGCTCTCTCTCCCCTAAGTCCTGTGCCTCAACTTGGAACTCAACTGCCTTTTCCCTCGAAAAAAAAAACACCCTAAAAAAAAAGAAAATGGAAGCAGAAGAGATGTGCTTCTGAGTGCTTAGAGTTGATCACTGTTAAGTGAAATCCTGAAAAGTGAAACCATTAATAAGGGAGACCTATTCTACTTCATATTCTTTGCTAAGCACTGGAATTACAAATTCAAATACAAGAGTGAAGTTTTACAAAGCCCTTTACTCAGTACATGTCTTCCAGGTAGAAAATACAAATATTTATCTCATTTTTCAGAGAAGTAAACAGAAACTTGGAGAAGAGAAGAGGCTGCTCAAAATCAGAGCCATAATTAGCAACAGACATGGGGCAACATCTTATGATACAATTGATACTTGTTTGCTCATTTAAAGTACAGATATATTAAAATGCATATATGTGGAAGCTACAGGGCCTTAATTGTTTCAGAAGACAGTTCAATTGTATCAATTGCTCCCCATATTCAGGAAAATATTGTAGCAAGAAGCTGCGAAGGACAGAAATTACCAGTGTATGAGTTTCATATACATATATGTTACACACACACACACATTTATACATAAAATGTATATTATAACCCTTACCTTCCATCTTAGAATCAATATTGTGCCTTGTTTCCAAGGCAGAAGAGCAGTAAGAGGTAGACAACAGGGAGTAAGTCTCTTGCATGATGTCACACAGCTAGGAAGTGGCTGAGGCTAGATTTGAACCCAATACCTACTGTCTTTAGTCCTGGCTTTCAATCCACTGAGCCATCTAGCTACCCCCCCCCATAATATATTTTTATCCAATGCTCAATATACAGAATAAAGGGATACTTTTTAAGGAACAACCCTAATCACCCAATACAATGCCAGCCAATTGAAAATGCACTTAAATTCAGCAAACATTTATTAAGTAACATGGCACTATGCTAAGAATTTGGGATTAAAAGGAAAAAATCCAGTAAAAGTTTTGCCCTTTAAGGAAGTTATATAGAATTATTTTTCTAAGCATAATAATTATATACTGCATCAAAGTTAATTGTCTTAAGTGAGTGCTTAAATAAACTTTTTCCAATTCAATTAGACTGTAAGCTTTTCTAGCATAGGAACTCAATGTATCTACCACTTTTGTCTTCCTCAAGGTACCTAGCTTAGGACCATGCCCTGAAATAATGACATTAATAAATACTTATATAGCAGTGAATGAATGTGTGAACTAGCAAATGAACAAATGAATGAATGAACCAAATGAACAAATGACACACAGTATAAGAAGTTATTTTAATTTAATTCCACTTCAATAATTTCTTTGAAGTCATGGCTTGACTCCAGCAAAAAAAAAAGTATACTTTTGAGCTATTCTAGGTATGCAAAAGACATTTTGTCTAATTGATTAAATCCTTAACAAAACACATTAATCTTAGCCCTAACTTGACCTTTAACAGACAACTTGAAAGACTGCTGGAGCTGAATTACTAGTCCCTAACCTGTATGATAAATAATTTAGCTCGAAGTGCTTTGAAGGCAGAAATCAAAGAGATAAACCTTAATATCTGAATAAAGTAGGTACAGAGTAAATTTTTGCTACATATTAACTGAAACTCACTATTTTGTGTATAGTCAGACCATCAATTCATCAGCTCTAAAATCAAAATGTATAATAAGCAAGATGAAAGAATAGTAATGAGGAAAAGGCACACAAGAAGACTTAACCCTGAATTATTTAATCAAGCTATTGAAAATAAGAAATGGGAAATAGACAATAAAAGTGACATTGAAACCAATTATAATGACCTGATCTGGAAGTTAAACAAACCAGTGAGAATTATTCTACAACTAAGAGATAAAAAGAGAAAATATCTTAGATAACAGGCATTTGATTTACTTGTAAAATGGGGAAGATGACTGTTAAAAGCAATACCAGGGTAGAATATAAACTCATATAGACAACTGAGAAAAAGAATGATGGATGATTATAAGTAGTGTCATCTAAAGCCTCAGGAAACAGTAATGAGTAAAACCAGTATAGAGAAAGCTTGGCATTATATCCAACTAAGGAAAGTCATTCCAAGAGCATTCAATGATGAAAATGGAAAGAAAACTGCAAACAAGAAAAATGAACATGATTTGCAATATTTATTACTACAAATATTGTCTCTATCAAGGATAGTGATGCTACCACATTTGGACCCTGGCATTGCTATCCCTAAGATATACTTAGAGAGAAAATAGAAATGATACAAAGTATATACTTTGCATATAGTTTCAAGTTAACATAAAATATATCTGTGAAGGCATTTAGGCCTGATTTTTAACTAGAGGGGAAGAATATATCAAATGTATGTAAAAATTCAGGTTGAATTGATTCAAAAAAGTGAACAAGAAAGCACCCACAACTACTGATCTTTGTGTCTACTCTTTCATCTATACAAATTCTTTGAGATATCTAATATGAATTGAAGGCATCTTTGATGAAGGCATTAGGTGAGGTAAGGATGTCTATCCCAGGCATGTGAAGACTTCCCTTGGTGGAAGCATTAGGTGAGAACTATTTTTTCCAGTGGCCATGAAGGCAGCTGAAGCAGGCACTGTGGAACACTTAGAGCTTAGTCAGACATTGAAAAGGCCATCGTTGCCCATTGCATCCCAGGCTATTACCAGTTGTTCTGATTTTTGGCCACTGGACTTTGATGACTCAGGAAGAGAGAGTGGAGCAGATGACTTTGTGCAACTCTGTCTCACTGAAATCCAATTTATGTGCAGGTTTAAAGATATCACCAGTGATATCATTTTGATCCTCTTAGGCTATGATGGACAACCACCATGATCAATAGAGAATGATCAGGCTTTTTTCAAAGGATATTTAACAATGTACCATAATGACTTTATCACCTCACAATGGACTGAATCATGTAGAAATACATAATACAATACCATTGTGCTTATTGTTTGTTGATTTTACATTTACATATGTATATTTGTACACACACACACACACACACATACATATATAAATTAGACTCAGTAGAACAGATGCCACTTTCCAGGCCCTTTTACTACTGTATATCTCCTACTCATAAGTCAAGTGGGGCTGGGAATAAATACAAAGGATATATAATATAATGCAAATTAATTTTAGAAAAGAATATTAATAATTAAAAGGTTGAGAAAAGGACTCTTATAGACAGTTATAGCTGATCTGTACTATGAAGAAAGATAAACTAGAAGTCAGAGATGTGGAAGAGGAAGAACATTCAAGACATGGAGTCTAGATGTATAATGTGTAAAAACACAGAGGTGGATATATGTCAAACAGCTGGCATGCCAGTTTGATTGATAGTGAACTAAGGAAAATAATTCACAAAATAAAACTACAAACACAATAGCAGAATTTTACATTTTGTGCAAAAGGCAATAAGGAGTCACTGAAGATTTTTTAGAAGCGATGATGAGATCAGAACTATGTTTTAGGAATGTCACAGCCATTTAGAAGATTAAATGAAGAGGAAAGAGATAGAAGACAAGGATACTAACTGGAAAGATAACAAAATAGTCTAGGCAAGATGTGATGATGACCTGAACTAGGATAAAGAATATAAGTGAAGAGGAAACACATGAGATCTTGTGCAACTAAAATCAAGAAGACTTTACAAATGATTTGGATTTGACAATCAAGGGAGGCAGAAGAGTCAAGGAAGACTAAGTTTACAGCTCTGATTAATGGGAAACATGGTGGTGCCATCAGCATCAATGTGGAAGTTTGAAAGAAGGATGAATTTGCAGAGAAATATAGTGAGTCTCATTTTGGATATTTTGAGTTTAATAACCTATGGGTTCATAGGTAAAGATATTTAGCAGGCAAGTTAGTAGTTTGAGAATATAGATTTCAGGAGGGGAGATTAGGTCAATGTGTATATGGAGAGAGAGCAAACAAGAGTGAGAGTATGAGAGATTGAGAGACAGACAGACAGATAGACAGACAGAGAGAGACAGAGAGAAAGAAAGAGATAGTTTTTTTTCATACATATAATATTTGAATCCATGGGGTCTGATGAAATTACCAAAGGAGAGTTAGTGAGAGAAAAGAATGATATTGCCAAGGGAGAAAGAGGGAAGAGAACTAAGTCAAGGATAGGGCTGCATGTGATTTTGAATATACTCATGACCTCACACAGTCCACAAATATAAATTTTCATTTTGTCTTAAGTGGGAAAAAATGAGTATGACTCTCAAAATCAGTGTTTTTTCCATTCTATTCTCTACATGGGAAATCCCTTAATTTAAATCTTAGAGGAAGCTATTTTAATAATGTCATTTAAAAATTGTTTGCTTAATAGTTTGCTATATGAATAGAAATACAATGTATGTTATTGCTAATTTTGTAATTCCATGTTTTAACACACAGCCCAGATTTACACCAGTAGAATCCAACTTCAAAGAATAGGCTCACACTAAGGAATTTTCTTGAAATTTGTTTGGCTTTTATATTTGATTGCTGGACTCTTATTTGCAATAACATGACCAGGAAGGTAATAGAGACTTTTCCTTGCCTTTTTTTGGTTATTTAGGAATATAAATTTTGTACTTGACTAATTAATTAAACAGAAGTTGGAATTCACTTCTCTAGCTAACTGGTAGGAAGACAACTGCCTCTTAAGAGAATTTCTACTATTTGAATCCTATTTCCCCAAGTATTTTTGTCATAAAATTATAGATTATTATTCCAGAGAACTTGACCCCTAAGACAATACCATACTTAAAAATCTTATAAGTCTTTTAAGATAATACAATTATAAGTATATTATGTATATTTGGCCTGCTACATGGTCCAGTGGATAGAGTGCCAGATCTGGAGTCAGTAAAACTTACCTTCCTGAGTTCAAATCCAGCCTCAGAC
Organism: Monodelphis domestica; assembly: GCF_027887165.1. NCBI lineage: Eukaryota > Metazoa > Chordata > Mammalia > Didelphimorphia > Didelphidae > Monodelphis > Monodelphis domestica. The sequence goes on along the minus strand of NC_077227.1, from coordinate 148,850,207 downwards.
ACTTATAGCTGTGTGACCTTGGATAAGTCACTTAAGAAAGCTCCAAATGGCCTCATGAAGAGTCAGATTCAATTGAAAATGACTGAATAACAACAATAACATATATAAATAAACATTAATATTACTTTAAAAATCTTCAGTGTCATAATCAATGTCTAGTATCTAGGCTTATTCTTGGCTCTCATCTAATAACTCAAATGTCTGAAGGATAGCTTAAAAAATTGCCCCTTTAATTTTATTTGTCCAGCCCATTTCTTCTCCCTCCACAGCCCCTCCCCCAAAGAAGAGTAGAACAGAATAAAATGACAATTTCTCCAGTTAGCCTAAGGCTTAACATTTCTTAACATTTGTGGAAATCTGTTGGCTTTAAAAATGGACTGGTTGATCTAGATTGACGGGAAGGAAAAAAGTAGGAGCACAGCCAAGGCAATGACTCAAAAAGTAGCAATAAATAAAAGGACAGACTGAATTTTCTGAAAGGCCTGAGTGATTATTTAAGCAGGTAGGTGGTGAACTGGATATAGCTCTAAACCAGGAGTCAGGAGACCCTAGGCAAACCTCTCAATCTGTTTCCTCAACAGGAAAATGGGGATAATAATAGCACCTACCTTCCAGGCTTGTTGTGATAATTAAATGTAAAGTGTAAAATGTAAATGTAAAGCAAATCTTAAAGTGCTATCAAATACTAGCCATTGCCATTATTTAAGCCAAGCTTTGAAGTGCTGCATAGCCAATCAGCATCCTGTTTGGTCAATAAAACAAAGATTGTCTACTTAATGAAAACTGAAGTAAATATGAGGTTCTCCTAGATCACACACAGCCAGTGTGCAAAAACATTGGTAACTAGGATTTTTCAGGAGTCAGAAAAGTGATTTTTTTATTTCAAAATTCTATCTGGGAACTTGCTAATTTCTCCCCAAAGGAGTCCTCCTTTGAACAGTGAATCCAGGGTCTTTAATCCTGTTGATGGCAAGTATAATTGTGGTTGGAAGTATTCACAGATGTTTATTTAAAAATATTTCACAAATATTTATTTTTAAATATTTTTCTCTATGTGAAAAATGATTTTAATCCTAATAATCTACTAAACTATGCTCACCCATTAAAACGCTCATTGCAGCTAAAAACTTTATCACCCCTCTACTAACAATTAATGTGATCATTTCATGTTATATATGATTTCTTAAATTTGAGAGAATAAGAAGAGGAATGCATATGCTAACGTTGTTCCCCCTTTGCTGATGTGTGATAAACAGGAGGTTGAAAAGCTGTGCCTCCTTCCCACCTCCCCTCCTCTCTTGTCTCTAGCACACCACAAATGCAAACAACTTGCCTGAGTCTTCCAGAACTGTACTAAGGGAATAATGGAAACACTGAGAGGTGACTTCTAAATTTTTAAAAAACTCATACGGATTGAATGCAGATAGAAACATACCATTCATCATTTTATTTTCTCTATGAATTTTCCTCTAGTGTAAGAAATGTGAATTATATATAGTAGAGTATAGTATAGTGGTAGTCTCTCAGTGATTGAGAATGACTATTGTCTTTGTGCAGTTTCATCTAGATGTACCCTCATGTGGCTTTGGAGTCCAAAGGCTGAGGCTCCGAGTTTGTGGCACATGGGGCCTGGGACGCCAGTTGTTATGGGAGGTGCAGCTGTGGCCTGGTGTCAGTGTTCACGTGCAGCGGCAAGACGTGGACATCGCTCATCTTCAAAGGTGGCGGCGGCATGGTGAATGTGGGTTCGCCAGCTGCTTCTGTCAGAGGCAGCGAGTTCTACTTGCTTTGGTGTCATGCCAGCCCACTTCAAGTTGGACTTTAGCTGATCCTTGAATCTTTTCTTTGGTCGGCCTTGTTTCCTGGGTCCAGCTGACAGTTCACCATAGAATACCTGTCTTGGTATTCGCTGTGGGTCCATGCGGATGACGTGTCCAGACCATCGTAGCTGGGTTCTGAGGACCAGGACTTCGATGCTGGTGGAGTTGGCTCTGTCGAGGACTTCCTGGTTGGTGATTCGGTCCTGCCATCGGATCCTCATGATTGACCGGAGAGAGCATTGGTGGAATTGCTCCAGCTGCTTCATGTGCTTCCAGTACAGTGTCCATGTCTCACAACCATACAGGAGTGAGCTGAGGACCACTGCGTTGTACACTTTGAGCTTCGTCGCAGTGCTCACACCGCTGTGTTGGAGGACTTTGCAGCGCAGCTGCCCAAGTGCCTGGCTGGCCTTTTGGATCCTGGCATTAATCTCGTGGTCTAGGGACCCCTCGTTGGCAATGGTGCTGCCCAGGTACTTGAAAGTGTTGATGTTAGAAAGCTGCGTGCCGTTGATTGTAATGCACAGCTGGTTAGTTGGCCTCCCTGGTGCAGGTTGGAACAGCACCTCTGTTTTGCTGAGGCTGATAGTCAGGCCAAACAGTTTTGTTGCAGTGGAGAACCTGTCCACAATGGTTTGGAGATGATTTTCTTGGTGGGCCATGAGAGCACAGTCATCTGCAAAGAGAGCTTCCAGGATGAGTCTCTCTGTTGTCTTTGTTTTTGCAGTCAGGCTGCGAAGGTCGAATAGTGATCCATCCAGTCGGTATTTGATGTAGATGCCGAGGTCTAGATCCATCACAGCATGTCGTAATACTTGAGCGAAAAATAGGTCGAATAGTACCAGAGCGAGGACAAAGCCTTGTTTCATGCCATTGGAGATGTTGAAGTGGTCGTAAGTCTCTCCACCAGATAGGACTTCCCCTGTCATGTCAACATGAAAGAGCTGGATCAGTCTGACGAATTTTGCTGGGCAACCGAGCTTGCTGAGGATCACCCACAATGCGTCCCTGTTCACTGTGTCGAACGCCTTTGTCAGGTCTATGAAGACAATGTAGAGACTCAGGTTCTGCTCAAGGCATTTTTCCTGCATTTGCCTCACCATGAAGACCATGTCGATGGTGCTGCGATCTGGTCGGAAGCCACATTGTGATTCAGGCAGGTTCTGCTTTGAAACAGATGACAGGAGTCTGTTGAGTATAACACAGGTGAGGATCTTTCCAGCAGTGGAGAGTAGTGAGATGCCTCTGTAGTTGTCACAGGCTGCTCATGCGCCTTTGTTCTTGTATAGGGCTACGATGGAGGCATCTCTGAGTTCTGGGGGCATGTCTTCCTCTTCCCATATGCTGGTCAGCACTATGTGGAATGCCTGGAACGCCTTTCCATTTAAGGCCTTGTACACCTCGGTTGGGATCCCGTCTTTACCGGGTGCCTTGCCTGCACTCATTGTGAATTACATAATAATATATGTACAACCTATGTCTTATTACCTGCTTTCTAGGGGACAGGTGGGAAGGAGGAGGGAAAAAAGGATGAAACATACATTTTTGGACATAGCTAATGTGAAAATGTGTTTCTCGAAAAAACATTTATTATAATTTATTACCTATTTATAACAAGTCACATGTATTATTGTTATGTTTCATATTATATTATATATATAGTTATATATACATGTAAAAATGATAACAAAAACTCTCATATCTCATCAGCAAAAAATTATAAATTATATTTGTTTACTACTCTACTAATATCTATGTGTATTATAGAATTTACACAAAAATAGAAATGAAAAAATTAAGATAAAGATGAAATAATGTTGACCCTATAATCAATTGGTCACCACTGCAGTTTATTGAGTATGGCAGGTGTGTGATACATAGAGAGTGGAGGCAGGGGAACTAAATAGGAGACTATTTTAATAATCCAGGGGAGAGATAATGAGGACCTAAACTAAGGTTAGATATAGTATGAGTAGAGAGAAGAGGATAGGTGCAAGATATGTTGTTGAAACAAAAGGAACAAGATTTATTGATTGAATAAGTCAAGTGAGGGAGAATGAGAATTTGAGGTCACCCATTAAGATTTTATACCTGGAAGACTTAAAGGGGTCAGAGTAATAAAGAAGTTCGAAAGGGATTGATTATGGGAGGGAAAGATGATGTAATGAGAATTGCAATGCAGATCAGAACCCATCCATGCCCACTCAGGCTGCCCACCTAATACTAGCAGAAAGTAGGTAGGAGTCTTACAGTCATTACCCCAGAGTACAGAAGCATCTTCAACTCTGAGGTGTTCCTGTCATATCCAGGAAGTGATCTGGGATGGAGGATGGAGAATTTTGTCAATAACTAGCTAAAGGGTCTGAACCAGACACAGAAGTGTGAATATTGGGAGGGAAAAAAAGGAGGCTGAAGCAAGGAAGATTTGTTGTATAAGGGTGGATGTGATTGTGTTGGGTAGGATTCAGCATTATCTCTGTACCTATCTTTCCCTATTCCTATTGGCTCCTTTGGAATCAGGTCGAGGTCCCTTGTGGAGGGTGGGGGACCCACTTTCATATGTGAATGTTATGAAATGATGAAATAGAGGAAGAGGAACAAGGAAAGATTTGTATGAATTGATGAGGAATAAGATAAACTCAATATTGATAATCAATTATCAATAAATGTCATGACTAAAATAGTATAAGTGAAAGATCACTAAAAGGCAGTTGAAGGCTAAGTAAATGACAATCCTAGAGCCTAGTTTAAGATTATAAATAGTGTTGCCCTTCTAACACAGCAAAAAGTAAAAAACATTCCTACTTCCATCTCGTGGGAAACAAGGAACTAGGAGGAAAGAATGTTGTATATAATATTATATGCTGTCACTGAAGTAGATGTATTTGGTTCATTGTTTTTTTCTTATGTTTTCCCTTCTTTACACAAACCCTCCAATGAGAATGGGGTAAAGACAAAAGGCATTAATAAAACATATCAAAGTATTTTTTGATTTAACTTCAGAGTACATTATCTCAACTCCTGCATCATACCCCTGGAATAGAATGAAGAAAAAGTTAAGTAAAAATAGCCAAAAAGTGGTTGTGTCTGAAAATGTGCATTTAATATATTCTGCCCCATGCCTCTTGACTTTTCTGCTGAAAAGAAGGTATGTTTCATGATCTGTCCTTCCTGCCCCAAATTAGTTACTCAGTTTATCACCCTCTTAGGATATTTTAAATTTTAATTATTATAATTATTATGCATATAATTTTTCTGGTTGCACTTACTTTATTCTGTATCAGATCACACAAATCTTCCCAAGTTATTCAAGAATACTTCATTTTCAGAAAGTAACTCTTTCCTAAATAAATTGACTGCTTGTTTGTGCTCACATCACTTAGTGCAACAAAGTTTAAACTTGACACTGAATTAGAAGAAAATCTAAAGGTAAGATGATACAGTGAACAGTTATAAAATTATCAACCTGACTTTTTCAAACAAGATGTTCTTGCCAAGGAATGGAAAAAGGCAATGCTGTTGACCTTGATTATGACCATTTTCTGAGGGGAAAGGGTGATCTACAAACCTTGATCACCTTTTAAATAGGGAGAGATGTGGCAGCCAAGAAGGACACCTATATAGTGACACCAACAAACTCTTTAGTAAAACTCTTGGGTAGGGAGAAGTGGGTAATAAGCATATATTAAGTGCCAAACTCTGTGATTACTTTACAATTATCTCAGTTGATAATGAGGAGAATTTGGAGGAAGATATTGGAAGATTATAAACAGTGTTGCCCTTCTAACAACAAAAAGTAGTAAAGTAAAAATAAGTTTTTACTTGGCAGAAAATATCCAAATAAGCCATGTTGTACCAAAACCATTTGTGAATAAAACTCAAAGAAGGAAAACATATATACATAAAATGGTGAAACCCTATCAATACTTCTATAATGCTCTATTTTTTTCCAATCAAAAAAAGGATCATAGATCTAGAGCTAGAAGGGAACTCAGAGGCTATCTTGATCAATCACTCATTTTGCCAGCGAAGAAATTAAAATTCAGAGAGTTTAAATGATTTGTCCAAGGTCACACAGAGCAATAGATTTCAAAACCAGATCCTCTGACTCTAAATTCAACACTCTCCCCTGTCACCCAATACCTTCTTAGATTATAGAGAACCACAAAGAAAACAGTAAGTACAGAAAGGTACATACAATACAATTCTGAGTGAACTGATGATTGGTTTCCGCCAGCCAGGTATAGGTTTTGAAAGGAGTTACGAGTCTTCATTAGAAGTAGATAGAAGAATTCTGGAGAAGATATCAATGAGGATACAATCTGAAAAAGGATAACATCCAACATCTAAGGATATGGTAATCCACATTTCTTTTTTTGGTGGTTTCTGACTCATCATGATCTATCTGAACTCTGGTCTTATCTTTTTCCTCTTGAGAAAATAGATTCTTAATATTGTATCATTTTGATTTCTAATGTTGCTCTGTTACATTGTTTTTCAAGGCTTTTGCTCATTGCTTTGTCTTAACACTAATGGGAATGACCTCACATTCCTTGTCCCAAAGCAGCTTCCAAAATCGGGATAATTAAGATTGAGAATGTAAGCCCATCCTGTCTAGTAAACAAAACTAGGTGTATAATTGAAAATCTGTTACCCTAAAAAAGAACTACATTTCCCAGGAGCCCATTGACTTCCCATCATTACATACTTCTTGTAGACAGGGGATAAATTGAGTGAACGGTCCTACTTTTGGCTCTTTGGCTTTGGCTTGATGACAGCAAGCTTGGTGGTGGTAAGTGAGGGTTTGAATTGGCTGATCAGTCATGGGCACGTAATCTTTACTTTGTATCTCTTGTATTCCTTTATTTCTAATGATCGTTAATAAATATCCAAAACTATAATATTTTTGTTATTGATATTTAATTTTAAATTTTACATAGATTTGGCCAAATATGTCCAGAGAGGCATGGCCATATTCTTGATTTCCTCCATTAAGATAAACAATGGAAATCAAACTCATGAGAACTAACTTGATTTCTCCATATTGATCTGAAAGAATTTTGGAATACTGTGATAAGGCATATGATTTCCCCCACCATCATGAGGAGATCAGAGAGGAACTGGAAAATATTAGCTTAACTCATTAAGTATCCACCAATTAGCAATATCTTGGGCTATTTAGGAGAGGACTAAATAATGAGTTTTCAGAATTGTATTTAAGTGTTTCAAGACCCTGGATGAATTGTCTTTGATTATCAAGAGAGCTCATGGACTATTAATTTATTGCTAGATAATCAATAAATTGTTTTTTTTTTTTTAATCTGGAACCCAGTCTTTCAGAATTTTGACTTGACACACTCTTGAACTTCATCTGAACATTCTCAGTCTACCTTACTTGGTTTTCATGGTAAGCAAGAAGCCTGCAAAATTATATTAAGACTAAGATAATGATCTCCTTTGCTTGTTAGTGACAGAGGATTTATCACCTTTGGACTCGACCATTTCATCCTTAATGTATTATACAAAGAAGTAGAATGACACAGGAGGATAATGTTGGTCTGCTGAATCAGAGCACATGCATACTGAGGAGATCCATACTAGAGATGATAGAATCTTGAAAGCAATGGTGGAGATTGCTTTCTTCAGAGGGAGAATATGCCCTATAAATGTTTTATTAAAAATATAGGTGATATTGGGGGCATCTGGGTAGCTCAGATTGAGAGCCAGGCCTAGAGATTGGAGGTCCTGGGTTCAAATCTGGCCTCAGAAATTTCCTAGCTGTGTGACCTTGGATAAGTCACTTAACCTCTTTTGCCTAGCCCTTACCACTCTTCTGCTTTGGAACCAATACATAGTATTGATTCTGAGGTGGAAGGTAAGGGTTTAAAAAAAACATAGGCAATATTAATGAATCCAAAAGACAACTGAGAAACCAATAACTGTTGACTCATGTCTAATTTCCAATTTTTATAAAAACTTCATTAGAACATCTACATGAGTATTGAAAGGATAGTAGATAAGAAGGGAAACTGACAAAACTTTCACAAATATTCTCTCATTATAGATCCCCAGTTTACTGAATTTAAAATTAAAAAATTTACTTTGTGTTTATTGTTTATTGATGATAAAAAATTAAGTTTTTGAATTGCCAGAGCCAACTGCAGCCTTCAAGGAAGAGCTTCTCATATGCTTATTAAAAGTCATACAAGATTACTAATAAATGTTACCACAGAGATAACTTTGTTTAACAAACAAAAGCCATGATTATTGATGTCAAGTGAAGCATAAAACATAAACATATACATTCATTAAAGTTGTTTTATATTGTTATGGAAAATTAAAAAAAATCTGGTGGCTCAGTGGATAGAGTGCTGGCCTGGAGTCAGGAAAAAATCTGACCTCAAATGCTTACTGGTTATGTGACCCTGAGCAAGTCACTTAACTTCTGTTTGCCATAATCCACTGCAGAAAATAATGGCAAACCACTCTATTATATTTGCTAAGAAAATGCCAAATAAGGTCATGAAGGCCTGAACAATAACAAAAGTGCTTTATAAATGTTAGCTATGACAATGATGACCATGATGATAATAATGTCTTTCATGGTGTCCAAATGGAAAAAGTTCTGTATTAATGATGAAGTCCTTCAAATGCTCATTTGAGAATGGTATTACAGTCAATTCTACAAGCATTAAATAAAATTCTGTCATATGCAAAGCACATGTGCAAGGTACTGAAACTCTTGAGGTAACTAGGTAATATAGTGGAAAGAAATGCTGAGCTTGGAAAGAAGATCTGAGTTCAAGTCCTACCTCAGACCCTACTTGCTGTTGTTTGTCCTTTGTTTTCAAAAAGGATCAATGGCATCACAGGGTGATGTCTTGACTTGTGCTTGAATTGTATTTAAGTGAGGCAGAGTTGTACAAAGTCATCAGCCTCACTCTTTCTCCCAGAATCACCAAAGTTCATTGGCAAGTCAAAAATTGGGAAGATTTTTTTTATGTTCTGTTGATGGTCTTGGATGTAGTGGATGACACTGGCATATTTGATTTCTGATCAAGCTCTAAGCATCCCAGAGTGCCTGTTTCATTTGCCTTTATGACCACTGGAACAAATTGTTCTCATCTACCTATTTCACTGGGGTAAACTTTCACGTTCTTGGGTAGATAGTTCTATAACTCACGAGTGGATCTGAACTCTGTTGGTTACCTTCAATCTTCTTAAGCTCACTTGCTGAGGTGTGGACACAGCATATGCTACAGCTTCTTGGAACCATAAGTGTGAGTTGGGTGAGAGGTGGACACCAAAAGGTAGATGAGCAGCCCTGAAAAGGCTTGGTAAGTCCTCACAACAAAGGTATTAGTCCTCCCTGAACACCCCATATACCCCTACTAGCTGTATGACCCTGGTAAAGTCATCCAAACTCCTTTACTTGAATTTCCTTATCTGTGAAATGAAGAGATTAGAAGCAATGACTTCTAAAGCCCCTTCTCAAGTCTGTGATTACATGATACAAAAATGAAAAGCAAAAGCATTCCTGGTACTTTTATTTTCCTCAGAGTTTTAAACACTAAACAGATAAATAAATGATCATTTGAGGAGGGATAAAACACTAACAACTAAGGAAATTAGGAAAGGATTCCCTCTAGGGTGGCACCTGGGTTGAGCCATGAATGAAGCTACGGATTCTGAGAGGCAGAGGGGAGGAGGGAATGGGGGACAATTTGTGCTAAAGCACAAGGGGCTAGGTCTAGTGTGGATCAGGGCTGAGGTGGAAATTCAAGTCAAGGCACAGTAGATATATTTCCCTTTGACTTGGAATATAGAGCATTGATAGATGAACAACATGAAGTAAGACTGAAAAGGCAGACTGGATCCAGACAGTGAAAAGCTGAGGAGTTTGCTTTTTATCTTGGAGCCTAAAGGGATCCCTGAAATTTCTTGAGCAGGGGAGTAATGATCAGATTTATGCTTTGGGAATATTATTTTAGTAACTATTTGGAGACTGGTTTGGAGAAAGAATAATTTGGAAGTAGGGCAACCAATTAGGCAACTTTCATAGTCCAGGAAAGAGGTGATGAAGATCTAGACAAGATTGGTGGCTCTTTAAATTGAGAGAAGTATGTTGTATGAGCCAATGATGCTAATGAGATATATGTAGGTTTATTTGCTCTAGTGTCAAATTCTAAATACCTGTGTTGTTATTTTTATAGTTTGTTTTTTAAATCATCTTCTTTGGCACCCCAACCATGATACATCTCTTCTTTGTGTTTATAATAGTAGTTTTTAAAAACTCATCTTTATCTGTGTACATATATTAAGTAGAATGTCAATTCCTAAAGGACAGGAATTATTTCAATTTTTTTGTGTCCTCATACCTAGGATAGTGCTTAGAGTATAGTAGACAGCTAACAAAATTTTTGTTGAATGGAATTGAACATTTGATCATTGAAGCTATGGGAGAAAACAAGATGGCCAATGGAGAGAATTTAGAGGGAGAAGAGGGCTAGGACAAATCCTTGGGAAAGCCCTCACATTGGCATCAGAACAGAAAAGGTTTGCAAATGAGGTTAAGGAATGATCAGAGAGAGAACATAGAATATTACCAAATCTTATGAAGAATATTACCAAATCTGAAGAATGAACCACTGAAAAAATATTTATCATGTGTGAAGTACTGTGCTAAGCATAAAGAGAGGAATATATATAATAAGACACATTCTAATGAGAAAGACAATACATATAGCAAGTTTTGGTTGCAAGACAGATTGAAGGTCTCATGGTCCTTGGGGGAACAGAAACAAAGCACATGATAACTCACCATCTTCATGTTATTTCCACAGAAAATATTTTCTGATGTTGAACCTTTTGACAGTGCCAAGATGGCATTTATTGCTCTTTGGCACCTGAGAATAAAACATATGAAACTAGCAATCCTTTTCTATTTGATATTCTTCTTTACTCAGGTAAGTAAACTGAAAATAATAGTGATTATTTCCAATGCCATGGGTTTGGAAAAATAGAATTTGGGCCATTGTGATTCCTAGGTTTTTCTCTATTACAAAGGCACAATATAACCTTAAATTAAGGATCTCCAACTTGTAGACATGAAACCTAATTTATTTCTTCCTAAACTTGGAATGACTTGTGGGGTAAGAGTTGGCAAGGGGATATAGATCATGAAATTACTGAGCTTCTGAAGTGTAAGAGAGAAGACCTACTATGTGGTGATACAATGGATAAGAGGACAACTCTGTGACTGCCAGTTTTGTTTCCTGATTGGAAATCTACTTCCAAATACTATCTCACTCCTTGCCAAAGAAGATGTATAGTAGCAGCAACAACTGTTTTTAGAGAGCTACCTTATTAAGCTTTGGAATCTATTAGGATGGGGGAACCACACTTTCAGTAAATTAAGAGATCTTTGTCCAGATTTAGAAAAATGTTAATCTGATAAATGTTAGAAGGATCCCTGAATAATGTTGATACGAAATTTTGTAGGTTCATTTTTCTTTTGGCCTGAGTTCTTTCTACTGCCTATTTCATATTGTAAATAAGAGATTTCTTTTCCTATTTATTATGAGCCAGAAGAATGAACTTATCTCCCCATATATTTCAGTGTTACTGGTTTTCACCAGTATTTTGCACTTGTATTCCATCAAGTAGGATCTCAACTCTCTTGCTATGATTTGTTATTTAACCAGGTCATCACACTTGGGAAGGCATCAAACCACACCAGTTGGTTGCTTTTGTGCTTTGTGTATGCATTCATGGTGACAGAAGGGAAAAAATAACCTAGACATTTCAATCATCCAGAGAAAATAACTTTTAGCAATCTGTTAGCATAAAATAAAGCCAGAAACAATGTAAATAATGTGGTTATTTCCAGTATGGACACAGGGCATGCTGTAATGGATAAAGTTAAAGAAAACAGCTGATGAAAGGATTTATGGGGATCCTTGATGGGAAGTTGCAGCTTTTAAGTAAAGTACAGCTGGAAACCTGCTCCAGATTTTCTTGCTCTGTAATTAAAAGTATAAATGTTTCAAGCAGAATACATCCTATTAGTAAGATTTTAGGAAACAAAAATTTAATTTATTCACATTCGATATGGTCTATAAATGCCACCATTATATGCCTTCCACTGGCCTTTGATTAGCTATGGATTAATAAAACTTTTATACCTTCTTTGTCAGCCTCATTTTGAACTCTGTTTTTGCATACTGTTACTATTAAATAAATGAATTAGTGTCCAGAAATGTGTCATGCATATTACCTAGCAGCAGGAAGCGTAACACAGTGGTCAGCTCCCCAGGAGCGTTATAAATCCTAATGCGTTCAGTAACCTGCTCGTGTGGACCTATTAAAAGCATGATGATTTAGTGAAGCAGTATTTGTGCTTAACAATGGAATTTTAGTTAATTCAAAACAATGTAAATCATCTCCAATTACAGTATTTGAATATTCACAGTGGCTATTACTTGGAGACTATGTACTGTTGCCAGGCAAAAAAAAAAAGGAAGAAGAAGAAGGCATTGCAAAGGTTGATGGGGGCTTCTTAGCCAGGCATGTCTGGGTACCATATGTGAAATGAACCATCGGCATTGGGAAAACATGTTTATCTGGCGCCACTGGTGTGCTCTATGGCAAAGCAAATGAGGGCACACGAAACTCAATTGGGCGAAAGATTTGACAGGGCTACAGAGGCATCCTTTGACGCTGACAAACTCAGATGGGAATGATCACTGTGTTGCTGCCGCTGCTGGGGGTGATGAGGTGATGCTAGGATGTGCAAGTTCCTATAGGCTGTTAGGGAATCCTTTGTTGTTGTTGTTGCTGCTGCCACCACCAACGCTTCAGGTATCAAAGTTGTTTCAGATCTGTGTCAGTCACTCCTTCAGACTGCTGCCGAGTCCCTCTGGGTACAACAAACTCATTTTTGATGTAGACTCTTTCATGCTCAAGGTAGCATCTGAAAGGGAAATCATCAAGATGCTAGTAGTAGCAGAGTGACTATTGGGCAGCTCAAGAGCCAAAGCCATAGGTCAGCAGCAACATCAGCAGGCTTGGGGTCAGGGAGATTTGTGTCTATCAGGCAGCCAGCATCCCTTCCATTTTTAGCAAGGTGAGGCTGGAGTAGAGTACAGTGGAGTTGATTTTTATTCAGGGCGATTATTCTGGGAATTGTGGATATGCTCATTTGGAGACAAATCACAGCTGTGGAAGGCTTAGGAAAAAAAGGCAAATTGGGTCCAAGTTCATCATCTCTATTCAGTGAAAGAATTGAATCTGGAGAGCTACTTGTAGTGCAGGAGAAAGAACATTGGATTTCTAGGGAGCAGATGTGGGTATGTTGTCAGAGGACCAGTGTTCAGCTCTCAGTCCTACTACTTATGTGACCTTGGGCATGTAAATATCTCTGAGTTTCAGGCTCTGAGACTGATCTCTCAGTAAAATGAAGGGGCTAGAGCAGCTGGCTGGCCCAGTGGAGAGAGCAGTATGTCTAGAGTCAGAAAGACTGGAGTTCAAATCTGGTCTCATACACATAGTAGGTATATTATCCTAGGCAAGTCATTTAACTTCCATCTGCCTCAGTTTCCTGGAATGTAAATTGGAGACAAATATAGTACTTACCTCCTAGGGTTGTTGTGAGAATGAAATATGATAAAGTTTGTAAAGTGCTTAATAGTAACCAGCACACGGTAGTTTCTTAATAAATGATTATTTCCTTCCTTTATTTCTAGAAATCTCTAAATTCCCTTCTAATTCTAAATCTGTAGTAGATGCTTAGTAAAGCACTTTGAACTAGACTGTTGTACATTTTACAGACCATTTGCAAACAGAAACAAAATAGTATCTATAACCAACATCATATCATCTTTGAAGTCAATGAAGGGCTAATCAAATGCTCCTAGGCCCCTAGGTTGTATGGGCTTTATTTTGTATTGCTTAGAGATTTCCCAGAGAACCTTATATCTCTGCCCAAGCAGAAGATGCATAGTTCTTCCCTACTCTGATCTTTATTTATTTATTTAAAAATATTGCAGAGTGTGTCTTTATTAGACTCCAACATAGATCCAGCACATTCTGCTTAATGCTGGCATTTATGTCAAAAATATAATGGAATCATAGGACCACAGATTGAGAGTTAGAGAAGACCTAAGAGTAATTCAACCCAATTCCCTGATTCTACCTGTGAGGAAATCAAGGCCAAGAGAGATTAGGTAACTCTAATCCTTATTTAAAACTTGTGGTTTAATTCTTGAGCTATTTTTCATTTGGAATCTAGGTAATGTTTCTTAGCCTTGAAATTCACTATTTCTGTATGATATTCTAGCTAGCATGAAGTGGCCAGAAAAAATGTAAGGAAGGTCTAAGTTTTGATGGAAAAAGAAGAAAAAAGGGTAATAATTAGCTTTAATTGACTGCACTTTCCTAGCAAACCTTGCTTGAAAATCAGAGTAGCCCCTGTTTCCAACAGCAGAAAAATATAAGGAGGAAAATCTGATACAAACAAAGGCTGTTTCAGGTTGTTGTTATTCAGTCATTTCAGGCATGTTTGATTCTTTGTGTCCCCCTTTGAGGTTTTCTCACCAAAGATGCTTAAATAGTTTGTTATTTCCTTTGGTAGCTCATTTTACTGATAAGGCATATTTAGTAAGTGTCTTGGGCTGGATTTGAATTTAGGAAGCTGAGTCTTCCTGATCCCAGGCCCAGAACTCCATCTACTCTGCCATTTAGCTGCCCAAGCCTCTTTTAGGCACCCCCAAGTAACTAGAGCTCCAAAAATGAAAAGAAAAGCTAAAAAAGGAAGTTGCCACACAAGATTTCCTTCTGATGGCATTAGGGTCAGTCACACCAGAGCTACTAACAAAAAAGCTGATTTCTAGTAAATATGGAGGGCATGGACAAGGAGAAAACATGGAACATTTATATTTCTGCCACTAAACAGTAACATCTATATATGAAGAAAATGAAAGCTGCTCTGTCAGAAAAGAAAAATGAAGGGACTGGAACAAATCTTTACTCTCTAAGCCATGGAGAAGATACATTCTTTCTTGAGAGAATGGAAGAACTTTAAGAGGAAACGAAGAAGAAGGAGCAGTTGGAGAAACAGAATTCTAAACTCTTTCAAAAAGTATATAGTAGAAAATGAACACCTTAACGAAAATACCAACAACATGGAAAAGAGTTCGGACCGAGGACACATGTGATACCCAGAGGAATCACGCATCGCCATTGGGAGGGGGGTGGAGAAAAAGAAAATGATCTTTGTTTCTAATGAATAATGTTTGAAAATGACCAAATAAAATAATGTTTAAAAGGAAAAAAAAGAAAATAATTATGCCATGCCACTGTAGCCTACCTTAAGTCTTTATGTTTGTAGGAACCTTTAGTGTTTTCTTTTCACATTAAAAATAAAAAAAAATACTAATAGAATTATCCTAAAAAAAACCCCAACAAGTGTTAAAAATGGTTTTCACATGTAACTGGAAAAAAAATTTTAAGTGAAAAAAAAAAGTATTTCCTTCCTGGGGGTCCTCTAAATCAATGAAATCAGGGAGTTTAGATTTTAAAATAAATAATAAAATAGAAAAAAGTATATAATAGAAGCATATGGCCCAGAGAAATAAGGGAGAAAAAGTAGCCCCCTGAACATCTAGAGTGAAATAATTGGCATAAATTCCTCCCCATGGAGAGGGGAGCTGGACCCAGTCAGGAGGAATCAGCTTTTTTTGCTCCAAGGAATGACACTTACTCCATTACTCGCACTCCATTTACAGTGAGTGGAAGAAGAAACAAGTAGTGATGGTTGGTGACTGAGAAAGCTATTTTTTTCTGAACATAAACAGCAAAGAGGTCTTTTGACTTTCTGGGGCATGTACCTGGAACATGAAAGATCTGCCCATGGCTTATCCAATGTGACCACAGACCACATCAGGTGACTCACGTAGGGACAAAAACCAGAAAGAAAATTTAAAATATTGCTAAGTAGGAATTATGAAATCCTGTGGAAGAAAATGAAAACTCGAGGGACCATTGGTAATATTTCCAACATTGTTACTGATTAGAAGATAAGGCTATCAAGAGAGAAAGGAAAATTTGGGATGTGAACAGCTGTTGAAGAAATGGTGCCCGAGAACAGGATTTGGATTTACAGACATATAGGTAGATGATTGATAGATAGTTGGATAGAATAGCAAAGAAAACCAATGTCACTGGACCTCAGGGTAGGTGGAAGGAAATAAGGAGAAAGAAGAACAGAAAGGTAGGAAAGGACCATGCTATAAAAATCTGGGCAAAAAAATAAATAATTCTCCAAATCCCCAAAGCCCTGCCCTAGCAGCAATGTAGAAGAAAGTACATTGTCTCCTCTTTAATTAAGTAAACAACTCTTTTAACATTGGAAAGTCCAACATGAGGTAGAATGGTCAGAAGTGAGGTTCAAGAGATAATAATTCAGAAGGGAATATAAAGTAGCAGAATACATGGCCAGTTACATTTATATAGCTTGCCACTTTATCTGTACTGCTGGGTAGTGCTGTTGATAGAGCTCTAAGCCTGGAGTTAAGAAGACCTGAATTCAAATCCATTCTCATATACTTACTAGTTATGTGGCTCTGGGTAAATCACTTATTTGCCTCAGTTTTCTAAAATGGGGATAATAATAGCACCTACTAATAGTTTTTGTGAGGATTAAATGAGATAATCTTCCTGGCACATAGTAGGCACTATATAAATTCTTATTCCTTTCTCTTTCTCCCAGTGTAGCTCTTCTGCCTTGGAGCTAATACATAGTAGTGATTCTAAAATGGAAGAAAGAAATGTCTCTTATGGAAGATATTTCATGATGCATTAAGCAATCTGATTCCTCTGTTGTTAGTTCATCTTAAGACCTGTTAACCTGTATTATACCTTTGAATAAAGTTTCACACAGCGTAAATTCTCCACACACCACCTCCTATAACCCCCACCATGATATGACCCAAAGCTTGCCACACAGCCATCCAAATTATGAAGAATGGGCACCAGAGATTGACCCTATCTCTGGCCTTAGGTTACTAGCTCCCATTTTACTAAATATGAACTCCAGTTGTGTTTGATGAGCAGATTTCAAAAGGTTCAGAGAAAAGATAGGTAGGATACAATTGCCTAAGATTCTATAAGGAGAATCATGCTAAGAAGAATGAATGAGCACTTTTAAAAATAAAATTTTGAAGCATGAACAGAAATGATTGCAACAAGGAGAAAAAGAGTAGCTGTCTGAAGATTCTTATGTGATTTAGCAGGGATTTCATCAAACCAATTCATAACTCCACCAAATAGTGCACTGATATGGCTGCCTTATCATTATTCTTCCAAAATAATTTATCTGTTTTCATCTTTTGCCATCTTTCAGGTCTGAGGTATAATCTCAACCATCAGTTTTTAAAAGTTTCCTTTCTCTTATTATTAATAAGTTGTGAAGTCAGCCAATAGACATTAAGTGCCTACTACATACCAGGCACTATGCTATGTACTGGATGTGTTGTTACCAAGAATAAGTATGGCTTCATCAAGAACAGGCAATTCCATACAAAATAAACCCACATAAGTCATCAGCTTTTCTATATACCTCCAACACAGCTCAGCAGCAAAAACTAGAAAGAGAAATCCCATTCAAAATCACCTTAGACAAAATAAAATACCTAGGAATCTATCTCCCGAGACAAACACAGGAACTATATGAACATAACTACAAAACACTCGCCACACAACTAAAACTAGACTTGAGCAATTGGAAAAACATTAACTGCTCATGGATAGGACAAGCCAATATAATAAAAATGACCATCCTACCCAAACTTATTTATCTATTTAGTGCCATACCCATGGAACTCCCAAAAAATTTCTTTACTGATTTAGAAAAAACCATAACAAAGTTCATTTGGAATAACAAAAGATCAAGGATATCCAGGGAAATAATGAAAACAAAAACACAAATGAGGGGGGCCTTGCAGTCCCAGACCTCAAACTATATTACAAAGCAGCAGTCATCAAAACAATTTGGTACTGGCTAAGAGACAGAAAGGAGGATCAGTGGAATAGACTGGGGGCAAGCGACCTCAGCAAGACAGTATATGATAAACCCAAAGATCCCAGCTTTTGGGACAAAAATCCACTATTCGATAAAAACTTCTGGGAAAATTGGAAGACAGTGTGGGAGAGATTAGGAATTGATCAACACCTCACACCCTACACCAAGATAAATTCAAAATGGGTGAATGACTTAAACATAAAGAAGGAAACCATAAGTAAAATGGGTAAACACAGAATAGTATACATGTCAGACCTTTGGGAGGGGAAAGACTTTAAAACCAAGCAAGACATAGAAAGAATCACAAAATGTAAAATAAATAATTTCGACTATATCAAATTAAAAAGCTTTAGTACAAACAAAACCAATGTAACTAAAATCAGAAGGAAAACAACAAATTGGGAAAAAATCTTCATAAAAACCTCTGACAAAGGTTTAATTACTCAAATTTATAAAGAGCTAAATCAATTGTACAGAAAATCAAGCCATTCCCCAATTGATAAATGGGCAAGGGACATGGATAGGCAGTTTTCAGATAAAGAAATCAAAACTATTAATAAGCACATGAAGAAGTGTTCTAAATCTCTTAGAATCAGAGAGATGCAAATCAAAACAACTCTGAGGTATCACCTCACAGCTAGCAGATTGGCTAACATGACAGCTATGGAAAGTAATGAATGCTGGAGGGGATGTGGCAAAGTAGGGACATTAATTCATTGCTGGTGGAGTTGTGAACTGATCCAACCATTCTGGAGGGCAATTTGGAACTATGCCCAAAGGGCGATAAAAGAATGTCTACCCTTTGATCCAGCCATAGCACTTCTGGGTCTGTACCCCAAAGAGATAATAAGGAAAAAGACTTGTACAAGAACATTCATAGCTGCACTCTTTGTGGTGGCCAAAAATTGGAAAACGAGGTGATGCCCATCAATTGGGGAATGGCTGAACAAATTGTGGTATATGTTGGTGATGGAATATTATTGTGCAAAAAGGAATAATAAAGTGGAGGAATTCCACGGAGACTGGAACGACCTCCAGGAAGTGATTCAGAGCGAGAGGAGCAGAACCAGGAAAACATTGTACACAGAGACTGATACATTGTGGTACAATCGAAGGTAATGGACTTCTCCATTAGTGGCAATGCAGTATCCCTGAACAATCTGCAGGGATCTAGGAGAAAAAACACTATCCATAAGCAGAGGACAAACTGTGGGAGTAGAAACACAGAGGAAAAGCAACTGCCTGACTACAGCGGTTGAAGGGACATGACAGAGGAGAGACTCTAAAGGAACACTCTAATGCAAATATTAACAACATGGCAATGGGTTTGAATCAAGAACACATGTGATACCCAGTGGAATCATGCGCCGGTTACGGGGGGTGGGGGAGAGGAAAAGAAAATGATCTTTGTCTTTAATTAATAATGCATGGAAATGATCAAATAAAATACTATAAAATAAAAAAAAATTAAAAAAGATGTTTTATTTTACTAATTACACATAATAATTATTTCCAGCATACATTTTTCTGAAATTATAAGATCCAATTGTTTCTTTCTCCCCCCCCCCAAGATGTTAAGCAATTTGATCTGGGCTATACATGTATTATCATGCAAAACATACTTCTATATGTGTTATTGTTGTAAGAGGATACTCATATAGAACTAAAACCCCAAAATAAAACTGTAAATAAACTTAAAAAAAAAATAACAGGCAATTCCAGGCTAACAAAATTTCTTTTTTTTGTCAGGGTTATTAGATTAGGAGATTAGGGGAATGTTATTGACATTTGAGTATCGTTTGGTGGGAAGAATATTGAACTTGAAGCCAAGGGTCCTGAATTTGAATCCTGATTTTGCCATTTACTACTGGGTGGCTTTACAAATTACTTAATTTCTCCAGTTCTCAGTTTTTTCATCTGTAAAATGAGAGTATGTTGGGAAGAAAGGAAAGAAGCATTTATTACTGGCCTACCTTGTCTCTAGGAGCATGCTAAGCTTTTTACAAATATTGTCTCATTTGATCCTCATAACAACTCTGGGAGGTACGTGATATTATCCTCATTTATAGCTGACAAAACTGAAGCAGCCAGATAACCAATTTATTCACAGCCACACAGACATTAAGTCTTCAAAGACAGATTTAAATTTAGGTCTTCCTAACTCTAGGCCCAGTACTTTATCCACTGTGCCATCTTACTTCCTCTCTTAGACTTCTAAAGGTCTTTTTCAACTCTGGATCAATGATCACATTATGCTTAGATCTTAAGTAAGTATAAGATAAAGTTTCTTTTGTCATCCTTGTGGACAAGATAGTGATGCAGACAGGGTAACAACATATTTAGGTGACTTCAGAACTATTTGGAAAATGAGATCCAAAGAATAAACATGAGTGGTTTGAGGTTTTCTTGGGAAATGATTTCAGGGGGATTGCTTCCAGGACTGGTGTTTGGACTAGTATTGTTTTACATTTGATTAATGTGATGTAGGGTGTAGGTTGCCTTCTGGTCTGCCTGACCACATTTGCAGATGCTCTGAGGCTATTTGGGACTTTCCATCCTCTTACCCAACTAGAGACTTTCAAGTACAAATTGCAATGCTATTTTTCTTCAGTGTTGTAGCTGAGATTCCTATTCAATTATGGCTTGGATAGATGGTCTCGGAGATTTATTTCAACTCTGAAATTCTCTGATTTCTTTGAATTTGATTTTTGCCAAAATCTTGACTCTTTCTGGTATGATGAAAATGGAAATCCAGTTAATATCTAGATTTATAGGACTTTAGAGCTGGAAGGCACCTTTCACATCATCTAATCAAACATCCTCATCTTACAAATGAGGAATCTGGAATCCTGAGAAATAAAGGACTTGCCCAAAAGGTGAGACTGCCACTGAGAGGGATCTTGATTCCAATTCCCTGCTCTTTCTGCTTTTCCTTTTTCCTTTCCATATGAATATGAGTGATATAATTTAATATGATTCAGATTCTATTCATGTGATAATGATATCAGTCATTTATAACTTCTTCTATATTCATGCTATGCTATTTTATTTTCCTTGATGTCGGATTTAAAAAAAATAATAATTTCCCAGATGAAGTCTAGAGTAAAAGTTCTTTATTTTCTTATGCTACCCTCCTACCCAAGTCTATAGAGAGGCCACCATTTTGTCCTCTCTCAAATGATATAGAGGATGTGAAACATCTTGACCTTGTTTTCTTTTTCTCCCCCTTGTTTTCAATTAAGACAGCAATCTCTCAACCTCTAGGCTCCCCAGTTTGCTTGAGAATGTTGGACCATTGAGCACTTGTACCTAATCCCCCATCTACCCAGTAGGGAGGAAAAGCCAGGGACTTGTTACTTGTAGCCCCTTCAGTGAGAAAAGAAGCCTCAAGTCATTTCAGGCATGATTGTGAGGGCTGAAAATAATTGGATCACTCGGAACACCATCATGATCATACAAAAGTATTTATTAGGTGTCCACACGTGGGCACTGAATAAAGCAGGTTGGGCAGCTGTGATGTGATACCAATTGCTTTTTTTGGAGTTTTCAATCTAGGGCAGGCTGTCCTGATAAGAAGCAGTAAGTACCCAAAGACATTTAGCCTGCCTCTACTTGATGCTAAGACAATTGGTTGAAAAGTCAAGAACTCAGGTAACCAGCCAATTATTTTGTCTAAGTAGTGACATGTAGTTCATTTGTTTTTTTGTATCTTTGGTCAAATGTATAAACAAATAATAACCAAAGTGTTTCTCTTAAAGTGCAACTGCATAAAGATGGCCTGAGCATAAATCAAAGTAAGGCCCTCCCCCACCCACAACATTTTCCTTCTTTACGAGGAATAGCAATTGAGTCAACTTTTAAAATAAGGTAGTTCAGGGCTATGGCATTAAATAAAAGTATTTAGAAAATGGATTATCCATCTAAAACGTGAAGAGACCTTAGGGCTCATGAGGTCCAACTACCTTAGATAGCATTGGTTTAGTTTGCAATCTTGCTATGGAATAGAAATGGTGATATTCAAATATGTGAAATTTATTTGTGCTATTGTCTATAAGAAGTCTGTAAAAGCAAAATATTTTCTTTTAAAAAAGAAGGAAAGAATATAACATACAATTAGCCTTGACATGGGAGTGTTAACAAGACCCTCATTAATCAATATTTTTCTTCCCTGTGATGTATGATCTTTAACTTGTCTTGATGATCACCTCTATTCCAGGAAACACACAAGTTAGAGCTTGGTGAGCAAAGAAAAGACATTTGCTCCATTCTCTACCATCATCCCCTGTGCTGAGCTCATATTTGTCTCCTGGAGAGAATTGTTACATTGTATGTTGAATGTGGTGATGCTTGTTACTTTGTCATATGGCCAGTAGTTGATGTTATCTCAGTCCAGAAAATTTCCTCTGACCAGAGTGTTCTCTCCCTTTATGTATTCTCGCCTATGCCCTGTTTTTTTTTTCTTTATGGCCAGCTCAAGTCTCACATCCAACTGTGTCACCATTCTACTCAATAAACTCCAATAGATCTGTATCACTTTTAGGACCAAGTGAAAAATACTCTGGAATTTAAAGGCCTTCATAACCAACTCAACATCCCTGCCCTTTCTAGTCTTCTTACACCTTGTGACTCACCACACACCCTTCAATCCAGAAATATTGGCTTCCTTGCTATTCCTTGCTTTACCACCCCACTCTGGACATTTTATCCCACTATTCCTCCTGTCAGTCTTCATCTCTGCCTCCTGGCTCCTCAACTTTATTACAGTTCCAAATATAATCCTTTTTTCTATAGGAAGTTTCCCCCAACTCTTCTTAATCCTAGTGTCTTCCCTCTTTTTTTTATTTTTTTATTTTTTATTTTATTTTATTTTTTAATTTTTATTTGGTCATTTCCAAACATTATTCATTGGAAACAAAGATCATTTTCTTTTCTTCCCTCCCCTCCCTCCCACCACCTCTCCCATAGCCCACACGCAATTCCACTGGGTATCACATGTGTTCTTGATTCAAACCCATTTCCATGTTGTTGGTATTTGCATTAGATTGTTCATTTAGAGTCTCTCCTCAGTCATATTCCCTCAACCCCTGTAGTCAAGCAGTTGCTTTTCATCGGTGTTTTTACTCCCACAGTTTATCCTCTGCTTGTGGATAGTGTTTTTTAGATCCCTGCAGATTGTTCAGGGACACTGCATTGCCGCTAATGGAGAAGTCCATTACCTTCGATTGTACCACAATGTATCAGTCTCTGTGTACAATGTTTTCCTGGTTCTGCTCCTTTTGCTCTGCATCACTTCCTGGAGGTTGTTCCAGTCTCCATGAAATTCCTCCACTTTATTATTCCTTTTAGCACAATAGTATTCCATCACTAACATATACCACAATTTGTTCAGCCATTCCCCAATTGAAGGGCATCCCCTCATTTTCCAATTTTTGGCCACCACAAAGAGTGCAGCTATGAATATTCTTGTACAAGTCTTTTTCCTTATTATCTCTTTGGGGTACAAGCCCAGTAGTGCTATGGCTGGATCAAAGGGCAGACAGTCTTTTATTGCCCTTTGGGCATAGTTCCAAATTGCCCTCCAGAATGGTTGGATTAATTCACAACTCCACCAGCAAATGCAGTAATGTCCCAATTTTGCCTCACCCCCTCCAGCATTCATTACTTTCCTTTGCTGTCATGTTAGCCAATCTGCTAGCTGTGAGGTGATACCTCAGAGTTGTTTTGATTTGCATCTCTATGATTCTAAGAGATTTAGAACACTTTTTCATGTGCTTATTAATAGTTTTGATTTCTTTGGTTGAGAACTGCCTGTTCATGTCTCTTGCCCATTTATTAACTGGAGAATGGCTTGATTTTTTGTACAATTGATTTAGCTCTTTATAAATTTGAGTAATTAAACCTTTGTCAGAGGTTTTTATGAAGATTGTTTCCCAATTTGTTACTAGTCTTCTGATTTTAGTTACATTGATTTTGTTTGTACAAAACCTTTTTAATTTGATGTAGTCAAAATTATTTATTTTACATTTTGTGACTCTTTCTAAGTCTTGCTTGGTTTTAAAATCTTTCCCTTCCCAAAGGTCTGACATGTACACTATTCTGTGTTCACCTAATTTACTTATAGTTTCCAGGGCAGCTGGGTGGCTCAGTGGATTGAGAGCCAAGCCTAGAGACGGGAGGTCCTAGGTTCAAATCTAGCCTCAGACACTTCCCAGCTGTGTGACCCTAGGCAAGTCACTTGACCCCCATTGCCTAGCCCTTACCACTCTTCTGCCTTGGAGCCAATACACAGTATTAACGTAAGTATAAACTTAAAGGGTTTAAAAAAAAAAGAAAGAATACTTATAGTTTCCTTTTTTATGTTCAAGTCATTTACCCATTCTGAATTTATCTTGGTGTAGGGTGTGAGGTGTTGATCCAAACCTAATCTCTCCCACACTGTCTTCCAATTTTCCCAGCAGTTTTTATCAAATAATGAATTTTTGTCCCAAAAGCTGGGGTCTTTGGGTTTGTCATAAACTGTCTTGCTGAGATCATTTACGCCAAGTCTATTCCACTGATCCTCCTTTCTGTCTCTTAGCCAGTACCAAATTGTTTTGATAAACACTGCTTTATAGTATAGTTTGAGATCTGGGACTGCAAGTTCTCCTTCCTTTGCATTTTTTTTTCATGATTTTCCTGGATATCCTTAATCTTTTGTTCTTCCAAATGAACTTAGTTATGGTTTTTTCTAATTCAGTAAAGAAGTTTTTTGGTAGTTCAATGGGAATGGCACTAAATAAGTAAATTAATTTGGGTAGGATTGCCATTTTTATTATGTTAGCTCGTCCCACCCATGAGCAATCAATGTTTTTCCAATTGTTTAGATCTAGTTTTAGCTGTGTGGAAAGTGTTTTGTAGTTGTATTCATATAGTTCCTGTGTTTGTCTCGGCAGATAGATTCCCAAGTATTTTATATTATCTAGGGTGATTTTGAATGGTATTTCGCTTTCTAATTCTTGCTGCTGAAATGGGTTAGAGATATATAGAAAAGCTGATGACTTATGCGGGTTTATTTTGTATCCTGCAACTTTGCTAAAGTTGTTGATTATTCAATTAGCTTTTTGGTTGATTCTCTAGGATTCCTCAAGTAAATCATCATATCATCTGCAAAGAGTGATAGCTTGGTCTCCTCATTGCCAATTTTAATACCTTCAATTTCTTTTTCTTCTCTTATTGCTACTGCTAGTGTTTCTAGTACAATGTTAAATAATAGAGGTGGTAATGGGCATCCTTGTTTTACTCTTCATCTTATTGGAAAGGCTTCTAGTTTATCCCTATTGCAGATGATGTTTGCGGATGGTTTTAGATATATACTGTTTATTATTTTTAGGAAAGGCCCTTCTATTCCTATACTTTCTAGTGTTTTCAATAGGAATGGGTGTTGTATTTTATCAAAGGCTTTTTCTGCATCTATTGAGATAATCATGTGATTTTTGTCAGTTTGCTTGTTAATATGGTCAATTATGTGGATGGTTTTCCTAATATTGAACCATCCTTGCATTCCTGGTATGAATCCTGCCTGGTCATAGTGGATGACCCTTGTGATGACTTGCTGGAGTCTTTTTGCTAGTATCCTATTTAGGATTTTTGCATCTATATTCATTAGGGAGATTGGTCTATAGTTTTCTTTCTCGGTTTTTGACCTGCCTGGCTTTGGGATCAGTACCATGTTTGTGTCGTAGAATGAATTTGGTAGAACTCCTTCTTGGCCTATTCTGTCAAATAGTTTGTTTAATATTGGGATTAGTTGTTCTTTGAATGTTTGATAGAATTCATTTGTGAATCCATCTGGACCTGGGGATTTTTTCTTAGGGAGTTCTTTGATGGCTTGTTTAATTTCTTTTTCTGAAATGGGGTTGTTAAGGTAATTTATTTCTTCCTCTTTTAGTCTAGGCAATTTATATTTTTGTAAGTATTCATCCACATCACCTAGATTGCCATATTTGTTACCATATAATTGGGCATAGTAGTTTTTAATGATTGCCTAAATTTCCTCTTCATTAGAGGTGAGGTCTCCTTTTTCATCTTGGATACTGTCACTTTGGTTTATTTCTTCCCTTTTTTAAAATTAGACTGACTAGTAGTTTGTCTATTTTATTTGTTTTTTCAAAGTACCAGCTTCTAATCTTATTTATTAAATCAATAGTTCTTTGACTTTCAATTTTATTAATTTTTCCTTTGAGTTTTAGGATCTCTAATTTAGTCTTTATCTGAGGATTTTTAGTTTGTTCACTTTCTAATTTTTTAATTTGCATGCCCAATTCATTGACCTCTGCCCTTCTTAATTTGTTAATATATGAACTCAAGGATATAAATTTCCCCCTGAATACTGCTTTGGCTGCATCCCATAGGTTTTGAAAGGATGTCTCATCATTGTCATTTTCTTCAATGAACTTATTAATTGTTTCTATGATTTGTTCTTTAATGAACTGGTTTTGGAGAATCGTATTGTTTAATTTCCAATTAATTTTCGATTTACCTCTCCATGTTCCCTTACTAATTATTATTTTCATTGCATTGTGATCTAAGTTGCATTTATTATTTCTGCTCTTTTGCACTTGTTTGCAATGTTTTTATGCCCTAATACATGGTCAATTTTTGTAAATGTACCATGTGCTGCAGAAAAGAAAGTATATTCCTTTTTGTCCCTATTTATTTTTCTCCAGATGTCTACTAACTCTAATTTTTCTAAGATTTCATTCACTTCTCTTACCTCTTTCTTATTTATTTTTTGGTTTGATTTATGTAGTTCAGATAGAGGAAGGTTCAGATCTCCCACTAGTATAGTTTTTCTATCTATTTCGTCCTTGAGTTCCTCTAGTTTCTCCTTTAGAAATTTAGATGCTATGCCATTTGGTGCATACATGTTGAGTACAGATATTTCCTCACTGTTTATACTGCCTTTTATCAGTATGTAATTACCTTCCCTATCTCTTTTAACTAGATTTATTTTTACTTTGGCTTTCTCGGATATCATGATTGCGACGCCTGCCTTCTTTTTATCAGTTGATGCCCAATAGATTTGGCTCCACCCTCTTATTTTCACCCTATGTGTATCTATCTTTCTCATATGTGTTTCTTGTAGACAGCATATGGTAGGGTTTGGGACTCTAATCCACTCTGCTATTTGCTTGCGTTTTATGGGTGAGTTCATTCCATTCACATTCAGAGTTATGATTACAACTGTGTATTTCCCAGCATTTTGATTTCTGCTCCTTTACCTGCCTTTTCTTCTTTCACTATTTCCTTCTACACCAATGTTTGCTTTTGAACAGTCCCCCTTGTTCCCACCCTTATTTAACTTCCCTTTCTACCCCCTCCCTATTTATCCCCCCCTTATTTTCCCTGTAGTCTTTCTAAAATTAACCCCCCGCTCCCTCCCTCTCTTGTACTGCTTCCCTCCCCACCAGACCGTTTGTTATCCTTCTACTCCCCTATAGGGTGCAAATCTATTCTCTGCCCCCAATGGATTGGATTGTTTTTCCCTCTTTGAGTCACTTTCAAATCATGTAAAAGTTGAGTATTTCCTGTCTCTGACCTCTTTACCCTTCCAGTGTATTGATGTTCTCCCCCCTCCCACCATGAGCTTCTTTATGACATATATATTTACCCCCATTTGTTTCTTTTCCCATTTCTTTTAATATTAACCTATTTTAAGCTCTAGTTATATATATATATATATATATATATATGCATACTCATGCGTATGTATTTTTGCATGCACATATCTATATACCTATTTATGTCTTGTCCTTTCATCCTATACAGTTTGTTGTTGTTCCCTCTAAGTATACTTCTTTTTGCTGCCCAGCTAATAACAACAGTTTTTAAGAGTTACCAATGACCTCTTTTCTTATAGGGATACATATCATTTTAACTTATTGAGTCTCTTAAAAATTTTTTTTTGTTTTTCTTTTTTCCCCTCTTTTTTAATTACCTTTTGATGATTCTCTTGAGTTCTGTGCTTGGACATCAAATTTTCTGTTCAGGTCTGGTCTTTTCTTTATGAATTCTTGAAATTCTTCTATTTTGTTGAATGACCATACTTTCCCCTGTAACAATATAGTCAGTTTTGCTGGGTAGTTAATTCTTGGTTTTAGACCTAGTTCCCTTGGTTTCCGGAATATTGTATTCCATGCCTTTCTTTTTTTCAGTGTGGATGCAGCCAGATCCTGAGTTATCCTCACTGTGGTTCCTTGGTATCTGAATGATTTCTTCTTGGCAGCTTGTAATATCTTTTCTTTGGTCTGATAGTTCTTGAATTTGGCTACAACATTCCTGGGTGTTGTCAGTTGGGGATTAAGTACAGGAGGTGATCTGTGGATTCTATCAATCTTTACTTTTCCCTCTTGTTCAAGGATTTTGGGGCAGTTTTCTTTAATAATTTCCTGTAATATAATGTCCAGGCTTTTTCTTCTGTCATGGTCTTCTGGTAGGCCAATAATTCTTAAATTGTCTCTCCTTGAATGATTTTCTAAATCCTCTGTTTTGTGAATGCGATGCTTCATATTTTCCTCAATTTTTTCATTCTTTTGGTTTTGTTTTATAGTGTCTTGCTGTCTTGTGAGGTCGCTCGATTCAAGTTGTATTCTGGTTCTTAAAGACTGGATTTCATCCTTAGTTTTTTGGTCGTCCTTTTCCTTTTGGTTGGATTTTCTTTGGAGGTCATCTTTCATCTTCTTCACCTCATGTTTCATCTGCTTTGCCTCATCTTTCATCTCCTTTGCCTCATTTTCCAGCTGGTTGATTTTGGCTTTCAAGACACTATTTTCTGTTTCCAGATGACTTATCTTAGTTTTTAAGTTCTTTTCCCAATTGTCTTCAGCCTCTCTTAATTGTGTTTTGAATTACATTTTGAGTTCTTCCAAAGCCTGTATCCAATTCGCTGGGATTTCTGATTTTTCCTTTGCTGGGTCCTCCCCCTCTGTTTCATTTGCTCTTTCCTCATTACCTGTGCAGAAGCTGTCTATTGTAATTTCTTTCTTTTTTTTTTCTGTTGTTTGCTCAAGTTTACCCCTTCTTTGCTCCCCGTATTTGGCTGTGCTCTTGCTCCTCTCATTTTGTTTTGGTTTTGGGGCTGTCAGTCTCCCCTCTTGGAGCTTTGTCAGATCTCTTGGTAAAGTCTCTAGGGGAGGAATGTTAGCTTCCCTGTCCTCTGCGAGGCTTTTTATTGGATTGAGTTCAATTGGGTTGGGTTGTATGTGGTATGAAGCACTGAGGCTCTGAAGACTCCTGGAAGGCTGGGCCACCCAGGCTCTCTCCAGTTCTCTCCAGCTGCTTCTCCTCTGTCCCCAAGTGCCTTTGCCCACCTCCCTAAACTCTGAGGAGTTCTGATGGGATTAGTTCAACTGGATTGGTCTGGATGTGCCCAAGGCAAGGGTGAGACTGGAGCCTGATGGAGGGACCCAGCCATGGCCATTTCTCCCTGGCTTCCTCCCCGCTGTCCAAGCTGGATGCTCTGAGCCCGGCGCCCTGCTGCTCCCAAGGTAGACCCTGCAAACCAGCACCTTTGCCCGCTCAGAGGTTCCTGCTGCTGCTGGGGGCTCAGCCCTCTGGGTTGTGGGGGAGGGGTCCTGGGACCTTCGCTCTGCCTTCCCCTTAGCCCTGAGTATTCTCGGATTCTGGTTTTTGGGGGGTGTACCTTTTGATTTGAGTCCAGAAGGAGAGTTCCCCGCTTCTGTCCTGTTGTTCAGATTGAATTTCGGTGCCCTAGGAGCATTCAGTCTGTATCAGTAAGGAAAGGTCTTCCATGAGGTCTGAATTTTTGCTGCTTGCTAAGGTGCCATCTTGACTCCACCCCTGTCTTCCCTCTTTTAATTATTTCCTATTTGCTCAGTATGTAGTTTGTTTATACATATTTATTTTCTTATTGCATATTTCCTTTGTGGGTCCCTTGAGTTCAAGGACTGTCTTTTGCCTCTTTTTTGAATCTCCCAGCACTTAACACAGTGCCTGGCACACAGGAAGAGCTCAATAAATACTTTCTGACCATCTAGCATTCTCCATGATGTCTTCTTTGAACCACTTCAGACTTCCTTGAACTCTAGTCCAACCCACTCATTTTTATACATGAGGAAATGGAGGACTTCTCCTCTTACATAACTTGCCCAAGATCACATAACTAGGAAGTGTCTGAGGTCACATTTAAATCCAGGACCTCCCATCTCTTGACCAGGCTCTCTAACCACTTAGCAACCCAGCTGTCTTGCCTCCTGAGTCTTAAGAATATTTTTGCTATGTTTAACCTACCATAGAAGTAAGGTTTGCCTTCTGTTTAGGGATCTGGTAGTTTTTAGAAGATATTTAGATTGGATCTCTCCTCCATCCATTTCTCTATTCCTATATCCCTACCCTCTGTACCTGACTCCAGGAAAATCCTCTTCATCTTGATTCCTTCATTAGCTCCATCACTTCCTACTCAATACCCACCAAGTTCTTATGTTTTCCTTGGAGTTCAGCTACTATTGGCTTGGTTTAGTACCTCTATTTCCTCAGGCTATTATCCTAGGTGGTACCCAGACTAAGGCAAGTTAACAAGTATTTATTAAGGGCACACTATTTACCATGGAACTTGGGCAACAAAGAAAGGCAAAAAACAATCTCTGCTCTCAAAGAACTCATGTGTAATGAGGAAAATAACATAAAGCAGCTATGTACTGTAGCAGTCCAGCCCATATGTATAATTAAGATGTAAGGATTATGTGTGGGCACATGGCTATTCTTGCGCCTGGGAATGAACTCTGATCCCAGCATTGCTAGGGTCAAGGTGCAAAAACTTAGTTCCCTTTGTCTTAGCCAGGCTGGGATAAAACCCCACCTTCACCTTACCCTAATTTACAATTAACCAATGGCAATACACTATGTAATTCATCAATATGTATTGGGTACATTTGCATATCAAAGAGATTAAAAGGAGAGCCAGCAGTCACCTAGCTCTCTGAGATCTCACGGGTTGCCTAACACTGTCTTTTCTCTTTTTCTCTCCTCTCTCTATCTCACCTAGGTCTGGCCAGGTGCCTTTGTTTTCCAATGCTAATACCTAGCTCCTTCTAATTCATCCTATCATACTCTGTTTATTCTCTCAGCTAAGCTATATCATCCTCTGACCAGTGTAGTGTTAAATTTGGATCACTGGATGGATCGTGCCTTTGAGTTGTCCAGAGATTGGAGTTGGCTGCAGCTCCATTGCAAGGCCGCATGTACAAAGGAGATCTATTATATAAATCAGAGTTAATCCCAGAGAGAAGGTACTAGTATCAAGGAGGAACAGGAAAAGAGTCTTGTAGAAGGTGGGATGTTACTGAAGTTTGAAGGAAGTTGGAGAAGTCAGGAAGTAAAAATGAAGAAGAGATCTTTCCAAGCAGAAAGGACAGCCAGTTAAGACATAGAATATCTTGTGTGGAAATAGCAAAGAGGCCAATATCAATGAATCACAGGTTAAGTGAAAGGAAATAATGTGTTAGAAGATTGGGTGGACAGCTAGGTGACTCATTGGATAGGCAGTCAGGCCTAGGGATGAGAAGTCCTGGGTTCAAATATGACCTCAGATACTTTCTGGCTATGTGACCCTGAGCAAGTTATCTAACCCCCCATTGCCTGGCCCTTTTTGCTCTTCTGCCTTGGAACCAATACACAGTATTGATTCTAAGAGGGAAGGGAAGGTTTTTTTTTAATTTAAAGAAAACAAACCACTGGGGACGTTGGAAACTATTAATTATTCTGGTAGTTCAAATCTTATCAGTATTTTCCTATTTTAGGGAAGGGACTTTTGCCTCCAACTTTGCTGGGGTGGAGGGAATGGCCTTTAGGAGTTCTAATATTTAGCTGTTTGTTTTCCTTGGAAAGAAATTATTTAACATTATCATTAAGAGAATATGCTAGTGGAGGGCAGCTATATGACTCCTTCGATAGACAGCCATACTGGAAAAGGGAGATTCTGGATTCAAATTTGTCCTCAGACACTTTCTAGCTCTGTGACCCTGAGAAAATCACTTAACCACCATTGCCTAGCCCTTACCACTCTTCTGCCTTAGAGCCCATCAATACATAAAGGAAAGAAAGATTGGAAGAGGTCAGGATTTTGAAGGACTTTAAAAGCCAAACAGAGGATTTTATATTTGATGCTGGAGGTAGTGAGGAACCACTGGCTTTATTGTAATATGTGTGTGTGTGTGTGTGTGTGTGTGTGTGTGTGACATGATCAGATCCATGCTTTAAGAAGATATGTTTGACATCTGAAAGGATAGAGTATAGTGGAGAGAGACAAGGCAATGAGACAACCTACAAGCTATTACGATAGTTTAGCTATGAGATACTAAGGACCTGTATCAGGATGGTAGCAACATCAGAGTGAAGAAGGACACCTATACATGAAATATCGCAAAGGCAGAAATGACTTGACAATGAATTGGATCTAGTGGTAAGAGAAAATCAAGCTTGTGACCTTGATTGCTGGAAGGATGATGATGCCTTTGACAATAATATCGAAGTCAGGGAGAAGGTAGGAGAAGTATGATGAGTTAGTTTTGTATCTCTTGCATTCAGGGTGTTAAAATATCTAATAGATCACTGGAGCTGCAAGTTTCGACATCAAGAAAGAAATTAGTCTTAAAAAATAGAACTGAGAATCATCTGCATGAAGATGATTATTGAATCCATGGAAACTATTGAGATCACTTAGTAAAATAGTTGAGAAGGAAATGAGAAAATAGCTTAAGACCTAACCTTGAGGGACATCCACTTGATGAACTGGATGATGATCCAGCTACAAGAACCCAAACTTGTGAGAGCCATCTAAAGCCCAATTTTAGCCTGGAGGGTGAGAGGGATTAGATTAAAGGGGTCTTTCTGAATAACTGAACTTTCCATAAGTTACTAGCTTTCTCATAGTTTATTGTTAGAATGATATGATTATCTGCTCATTACTTTAAAAACTTAGATATAAACCTAATTCTAGTTGAGACTTTGTGGTCACCAAAATGAACTACAAAATCAGTCATACATATTGCTGCTCTCTTTATGTGAGATGAGAAAGCTATTTAATTTCTCTAGATCCATTTCATTATCTATAAAATAGGAAGCTTGATAATGGATCATATGATTGCTATAGGGCTTTCCAGCTCTCAAATCAATGACCTTCTGACCCAAGATTGAAGCTGTCCCTCCTCTCCTCTTATTGTGTAGCCATACTCAAAATGGGCCATGGACACATAATGAATGTTCAGGTGGGTAGTTCAGTCTCACTGACATTCTTCTTTAGTCTTGATTTCTTAGTTCTCATTGTTTGTAACATAACCATTCCATTTTCCTGGGATCTTCCTGGGATCTGAGTACTGATTATTGATATTATTAACCCATAATCTTCTCTCTCTATCTTTTCAGCAGTTAGCTGGCATAAGTGGATGGAGCTTTAGGTCTAGATTTAGGAAAATAAATTCGAATCTAGCCTTAGACACTTATCAGCTGTGTGACCCTGGGCAAATTGCATCTATTTCTGTTTCCCCAACTATAAAATGGGGAATAATAAAAGCCCGCACCTTGCAAAATTGCTTTGTGAGAATCAAATGAAATAAAATATGTAAAGTGCTTAGCATAGTGTTTGGCATGTAGCAGGTGTTTAATAAATCAATCAATCCTTCCTTCCTTCCTTCCTTCCTTCCTTCCTTCCTTCCTTCCTTCCTTCCTTCCTTCCTTCCTTCCTTCCTTCCTTCCTTCCTTCCTTCCTTCCTTCCTCTCTATGACTCTATGAGAAACTATTTCAATAAATATTTATATTTATCCCCTTCTGCCCTCTCTCATACCTCTACCTCATAATAAGAGGCAGCCTGTGTAGAGACTAGAGAATAATCTTTGAAGCCCAAACCACCTGGATTCAAATCTCATCTTTAACATATAATAGCAGTGTTTGATCTCCAGCAGTTGGCTTTAATCTTTTAACATTAGGCCACCCTCTTGGGTTTGCTAACCTGTCTTGGTAGAAGGCATTCCCTTACCTGAGAGTTCCCCATACCAAGTAAACCTCATATCTAGCTCTTATCCCTTCATTCCCCAAAGCACTTCATGAGAGTTATGCAGTTTTAACAGCATATTTACTTCTTTTTTTTTGACCATTGACCCTTTTTCTTCCCATTTTTCTTTGGGGTAATGATACCTTTGTATAGTTTTTAGTTGCCTCTTACTAAAGTCACTGATCTTAAAGAGACTGGGAACCAGTTCAATGGATTCATTTCCCCGCCCCTTACTTTTCCCCTTAGCATATAATTAGCCATTTGCTTGGAGTTTTGAAGTCTGCTTATTTGAAATTATCAGTAAGTGAATCCTTAGGGAGTTATTCTCAATTACAAATTGATGACTAATTGTTCAGAAATTGCTGTTTCTCTGGAGAAGCTCGAACTATGATTGCTTGGTAAACTTAACTCCTCCTTATTGAACATTCAGCAAAAAGTATTTTGTGGTATTAAAACTATTTATGCTAGGAATTTCTTGCATTGCTCAGAAAGGTGGTGAACAAGAGTTCAAATTCACATTCTCCTTCCCTCCAATTTGGCTTAATTTTCTTTTCTTTTTAGGATTCAGACAGGTAATATTTATGGAAGTTGATGGTTTCTTGATTTTGTTTTGCATAGCTATGGTAATTTTGAATGCAAAATTGTCCAAAGATGCCACAATATACAATTTTACTGGATATAACATTAGAAAAATTAAAGTCATCAATTTTTGTTGCCTCAGTATATTTCCTTATATTTTTAATATACCTTGGGTTTTTTTGTCCTTCCAATCAGAGTTAGGTCACATGAGCTCCTTTATTCAGTGTTTATAGATGGAATAAATCTTATTCCATGTTTATTACCACTCTAGAGTGATTAGGTGACAAGCAAGAGAATTTGGTGGTTAATTGGCAAGCAACCCAAGGGGGAATGGAAAGACAGGCACACAGAGGAAAAGACTAGGGAAGAAATACATAAGAAATAATTATTGAATAAAGATAGCTTGTTAAGAGGAAATGAAGTCCTAAGATTTCAAGAGTTTGCAACCTTATGGGGAAGTTTTGTCCAGGGACACTTTTGACTACAGTATGAAAGAGGTTAATCATTCATTTTGGGGCATGTGTTGGAATTAATCACTATTGACAGTTAGCATTTCCTTTCAGGTTAACAAGATGCTTTACATATATTATCTCATCTGATCCTCATCCTGTGAAGTAGAGGTTATTATTATTCCCATTTTACAGATGAAGAACCTGAAGCCAAGAGGGTTCTTGCCTCAAATACTTACTAGTAATGTGACCTTGCCAAGGGTTACATCACTAGTAAGTTTCTGAGGCAAAAAATGAACTCAAGTCTTCCAAATTCCAGGTCAAGTGTTCTATCCCCTATGGTGGATTGTGCACTAAATTCCAAACTTGTTAAGTTTAAAATAAAATCTTATCAGGCAAAGCATAACTATCTAGTTCTTTGTATTTAGGATCATAGATTGAAAAGGACTTAAGTGGTCCTCCAGTCTAACCCCCTTATTTTATAGAATTTATAATGGTCCACAGAAGTTGTGACTTGCCCAATCTTGTAGAGAAAGTGATAGAAATAGAATTTGAATTCAGGTCCATTGACCCTTAACTTAGTGAAAAAAGAAGCCTATAAAATACTCTTAATGTATTTTCCCTCATTTTATCTGATTATTATTGCTGTTTAGTTATTTCAATTGTGTTTTACTCTAAGACTTGTGTTTTCTTGGCAAAGATACTGGAATGATCATTAATTCTCTAATTTATTTTATAGTTGAGGAAATGGAAGCAAACAGGGTAAAATGACTTGCTCAGGGTCACAGAGCTAGTAAATATCTCAATCTGATCTAAACTCATGAAGATGATGAGTCTTTAGATTCCAAGCCCAGTGCTCTCTATCCACTGGGCCACTACCTGCATTATAACTGATAGTATTTATTTAGAAGACTATGGAAGAAAAGTTAATAGGATCTAGAGATGGTAGGAACCTCCAAAACTGTATATCCCAAGCACCATCATTTTCTAAGAAATAGATTGAGTGAGGTTAAATGATTAAGTTATGGTCACACAGGCAGTAACTAGTAGAGATGAGTTTCAAACCCAAGTCCTCTAACTACAAATCCATTGTACTTCCTACTACAGCAAACATAGAATCCAAATGACTTATTTTACCTTTTCCTATAATGATATGCTGCCATAAAACCCTGAGGCATGTCTTCTATAGATAAATATGGGGAAGTTGTACATGTCTCGCCACCTCTGACTCTATCTTGTTTTGACCTTAGGGCTACTATTATGATAAGAAGTCATATTTCTATGAAATTTTAAAGTTTTCAAAGTATTTTCTCCATAATATCCTTGTGAGATGGGTGATCTTAAGTATTATTGCTGTTATCATCCTCACTTTAGGAATAGGGGATATGACCTAGATCTGTGATTTCATTGACATATAAGGAACTCTCAAATGAGGAACCCTCAGTGCAAGTTAGTACTTTCTCAGCAACTTATGAAATAAGAGCAGAAAATTGAAAATTGAAAATAGAGCAGAACACTGAGAAGTTGAATAATTTGCCCATGCACAGCCAATATATTTCTGGGGGGATTTGAATTGGTGCCAAGGCCAGCTCTCTGCCTTCTCAGTCACATTGCCCTTACTACAGGAGAAAGAATGAAGTGTCAGAAAGTTTAGATCATATTACCTAGAATTGCATACTTTATAAACATTAGAGTCAAAACTCGAACCTATGTCTTCTGACCACAAGAGCAGTGCTAGTACTCTATATTGCCTTTTAGCAAATTTCCAACCTGTTTAACTAGCCCTGAAAAGTGATGTGGAGGAAACAGGGTTGTCATTTCACAGAGCTGTTTTCTCACTTGTGGCCTGGCCATTGATATGCTGGCTTTCTTAGACCATATTTATAGGGGTTTAAGAAAACTGTTGTCATTAATGATTTTATGACAGCTTATCATTATAGGGAAAGGCAAATTAGGTCAATTGGATCCTATATTTGTTATAATAGGGAATAGGATGGATTTCGAGTGAGAGAACTTCAGTCATATTTCTATTCACATTGTCAGGAGGTCCTGGCACCATGGGAAAGATTCTCCTCTCAATGAAGCCAAAGCAGGAGATACCTCAGGGTTTTTCAAACATTAGGAAAGGGCCCTGCAATCAATGTCACTCATCCAAACAGCAACTGGCTTCATTCATTCCTAAGGAAAAATTAACTTTGAGCTCAGCTACCAAACGTCTGTGTGTGTGATTTCAAAATCTCCCTGAGCAGTTTTCCCAATGTGAAAAATAGAAGCAAGGACTTATTTGCAGCCTCTATCCATGTATATTGTTAGCACTTTTAACAATGACCCCCTCTAGACAAGTAAGGAACAGGAATCTTTAAGAAAAAAGTAAGTTTTGTTTGTTTTTGCACAAAATTTAATTTCTGAATATGTTCCTTTCCCTTTTTCCTACTTTTATATTAAAGAATAAAAAGAGGAAAAAAATATTTTAGCAAAACCAGCTAACACATTAGCCAAGACTTTTCACACCTATAGTCTTCCACCTCTGCCAAGAAGATTAAAAATGCTTTAAAAGACAGATATATTAAAAAGCAATTAATTTCCCTTTTGTAAAAATAGACATCACAGATATAAAAAAGAGCAACTAAACACCTAAAACACAGAAGCGAAATACACATGAACTAATCCAGACATCTGGAATCCTTATGAAACATGGGATTTTTCCTTTTCCCAATTAGATAGATACCAGTTTTTTTTTTTTTTTTTAAGAAATAAGAGATGCTGCTGAACAGAAAAATGGATGTTTTCCTCTCTCTTTTTTAGGGTTATCCTGAAAAAGAGAAAAATCAAGACTTGCTAACCAATGACCTGACCTGCTATTTGGTATAATTTTTCCCCCCTTATGCCTCTTAGATGTATATTACTTTTCCATCTATATCAACTTCAATTCCTAACTCAAAGCATCTTTGTTAGATGGGCAATTTGTTCCCCAAAGCACTAGAAACAGCTGCAAAAGGAGACACATATTTCATGAGCTGTGGCATCATGCCAGTCTGATACGACAAATATTGCTTTCAAGGATGCTTGCCAGTGTCTGAGCTCAGGCACAGCATGCAGCGGAGGTAAATAGAACCCAAGCTTAATGCATATTCAGGAGGTATCCCACTCTCTTGTGCCGTGTAATGAGTGCCCACTGGGTAGTTTGCATCACTGTTAAGAGCATACCGGTGGCTATACCAATGAAACTCACATGCTAAAATATCGTAATCAGATTCCTCAGGGCACAACTTCCCCCTACCCGACCCCCCTTCTTCTTCTAGTGCTCAATATTTAGAGATTTTTGCCCCCTGGAAATGTTATTCATGCAATTCTTAAATTTTAAAATATTGTACTAGAAAAAGAATAAATTATTTGTGTGGTATATGTTTATGTGTATATATATATATGTATTTATAAAGTATGTATATGAATATATAGATGTATCTACTTCTCTGTATAACAAGATGAAAAGGTCCTTTCCAAGGTAATCCAAATTGCATTGAGGGCCCTCTTTTTAGCTTAGGTCCTGATAAACAGGCTTTTCACTGAGTGGGTGATGGACTCATTCTCTCATTCTGATTGATAATTAGAACCGACAAAGAACAGATCAACACAAATCACAGGGGCAAAAACATCTGGGACCCAATTTAATGTGAATACCCCAAAATGTCTTTAGTTGTAATTGCACTACTAGCACAAAGTAGTTTTCAGAGTTGTTTTTGCAAACGATATAGATTAGCGTCCACCATGGGAAAAAAATACATCTTGGGAAAGCATTAGGGAATTTTCATTGAGCCCCTGATTTGTTGGACAGCATGTGTGTTGACCTTATTTAGATACACTCTGGCATATGTTTTCCGCATAAAATTCAAGGACCCTGAATACTACTGATACTTTCAAGTCTAAGTAACCTAATAGACAAGTTCATCACTGAACCAATTTTATTAAAAAAATTTTAAAACATCATTTACTTCTCCCAACCTCTCTATTCCAGTGCCTTTTCCACTATTAATCATTTCTTATTAATTCCATATATAACTCACTTTGTTAGGTATCTATTTGCTTATTGTATTCTCCAATAGATTGTAAGCTCCATAAGGGCATAGACTACCTTTTATCTCTTTGTAACCCCAATAAAAATTGATTGATTTGTTGAAATTCCCTCCTTTTTCCTTTATGTAATCCTTTTTATACATAGTCTTGGTTCTCTTCCTACTTCTGAGTTTACTTCTTCCTTATCTATTTTACTGCTTCCTTCTACCCCTATAGGTATAAAGATTTAAGCTTTAGACATTTACTGGTCTTACTCTGTAGTCTATTGGATAGCTCATCCTATATTCCTTTTTTGAAAATTAAATGTTTTTAAACACAACATTGAATATGAATACAATGAATAAAGTATGCTTAGTTTTAAAAATTAATTTCAGTGTATCGGGTACAATTATTTCCCAGTCATTCCTCCTAAGTTAGAATGTGCTGGTAAATGTTTAACAACCAGCTCACCATAAAGTTCAGACATCTCATTCATTTCCATGAGTATTGTTATTGCTACAACACAGATGACATAAATCTTTTATTATTCTTTTATTTAATTCTGACCTCTCTTAAACTTCAGCCCCTTATTTTGAGTGGACTTTTGGACAATTTGGATTTCTGGAAGATGATTAAAAACCTTTTTCAGTTCAACTGAAAATATTTAGAAATAATATTTTCTCTAATCTATAAACTCTTTTCATACTTAGGGGAGATAGACAGAAGACAAAAGGCCTTTCTTAGGGAAATTGGTTTAGGGTGATAACCAAACTTAGAACCAAGAGTACCTTATGTCTTGTTAAGAATATTGCCTTTGCCACAAGGACCACAAAAGTTGTAAATGGGAAGAACAACCATAAAACAATCAAAATAAAATGTGAAATTACAAAGAACAACTCAAGATGCCTTCAAACAAGAGATATAAGAAGAGACATCCCTATCTCCTTTGAAGAGGTTAGAAGTTCATTGATGTTGCAAATTGCATATATTTTGGAACTTTATATCAGGTTTATTTTTTCTTCTTCATATTTTTTCTTCAAAAATATTATTTGTTATATGGGATGTATTTGTGGGAGGTAGAGAGGAGAAAGGATACTGGAGAAATTTTTGGTGATTTAAAAAAATGATATCAAGAAAAATTATTTTAAAAGAAAACAAACACAATGCCCCTGCCCCCCAATGCATATACACAGTGATTGCACTACTGAACCACCTAAAGACAGTCTCACTTTTCCCCAATCCCCTGAAAAGGTTGGTGTGTTGAAATGAGCTGATCTTCATTTAGAAAGGATTAAAAGGAGCCAAGCCTAAAGACAGGAGGTCCTAGGTTCAAATCTGGCCTCAGACACTTCCCACCTGTGTGACCCTGGGCAAGTCACTTGACCCCCATTGCCTAGCCCTTACCACTCTTCTGCTTTGGAGCCAATCCACAGTATTGACTTGAAGACAGAAGGTAAGGGTTTAAAAAAAAAGGATTAAAAGAAGAGTCCCTTCAAAGGAAGTGATCATTACTTTGAAATATTATCCCAAACTGAACTTTTAATATATTGTGATTTTTCTTCTGCAAATTTTTTCCCTTTTTATCCTTTGCTTATTTATGAATTCCAGTCTATTTTTTTACTACTTTTGCCACCATCATGTTCCTCAAACACTGATTTGTCACTCATTCTTTTTCTCAGAATCTTTTAGCATATCCTCCTTATCCACAGATTAAAATGCAAAATTCTTAACTTGGGATTCAAGACCCACCAAAAGTTGCCCATTCTATTTGTATTCTATGAAAGAAACTTATTCCAGACAAGTGTTCCTCTCTGTTCCCTGAACAGAGATGCACAAGATGCACATTTCTATCTCTGCACATTTGCTCACATAATTTTCCCTTTCTGTGATGCCCTTACACCTGTCACTTATTTGTCCAAGTTCTACTTCTCCA
This sequence comes from Monodelphis domestica, assembly GCF_027887165.1. NCBI lineage: Eukaryota > Metazoa > Chordata > Mammalia > Didelphimorphia > Didelphidae > Monodelphis > Monodelphis domestica. The sequence continues at coordinate 148,809,249 of NC_077227.1, read as the reverse complement.
CTAAGACCTTTTCAAAATCCCATTGCCTCAATCCAACCTTTTCTGATTATGCCAGAATCTCAAAATTCCTCACATTTTTTTGAGTAATACTCTTTGGATGCTTAGCATATACTAACTTTTTAAAATTTATTTTATTTTTATATGTGTTTCCTATATCCCTAAACTCAGTTCTAAGCCCCTTATAGACTAATGTGATGTCTTATACTGCTGAATGTGTAGCACAGGTGATATACTTTAAATATTTGTTGTTGATAGGATGAAATTAGTATTTAGTAACATGTTGCATCTCCAAATTATTTTTTGGTAAGGTTATCTTATAGAATTTTGAATTTTTAAACATTACAAATAGAATAATGTGAGACACATACACATACTTGTAATCTTTTACCTACAAGAATTTGTCAAAAAGGGAAGTTTTTTTAAAAGTTTTAAGACACCTGAAAATTTTCAATAGGATAGTTCAGCTTAAGAACAATGGAAAGTGAGTATAAATCCCTGTCCTATGATCTAGGCTGACTACTGGGGTTGGGACAAGATCTAGTTTTCTTTAGAGGGGTGGGCAATGACCACCCACTTTCTTTTATATTTTATGGAGGGAAAATGTGTGTGTGTGTGTGTGTAGGAATCATGAGAAGATAAGGCAGCATAGTCCAGCAGAAAAAGGCCTGCTTTTAACATTAGAGGGCTTCATTTCAAATCCTGGCTCTGTGAACTTACCACTTGTTTGATGTGGATAAGACAGTAAAATGAGAGGATTGGCCTCTATCATCCCCCAGCTTCCTGGTGAGCCAGTTAGAACAAGCTTACAAGGTATCTGATTGTTAAATTTTCAATGTGATCATTTACATCTCAGAAACTGCCATAACTACAAATCAAAACCTGGTTTATTATTTTATTGATTTTCTAGTCTTAAGAAAGGGATGAAGGAAATGTTAATACAGATAAAACATAAACGTATGTCTTAAATAGATTTTTCTCCTGGAGATGTGGTTATTCAAAAATTGTTTTTAACATTTCTTCATTTCTTTCTGCCTGAAAGGTCCCTTCTAGCTCTAAGTTTATGATCCTATGACTAATCACAAAATGATAGATTTGTCAGGGACCTTGAAGAGTGCCTAGCTCAATGGCATCATCTTCCAGATGGGGAAAGTAGAGCCCAGAGGTTTAGTGACTGTGGCCAAAGAGCACAAAGCCAGGTAGTGGCAGAGCAGATCCCCTTATTGCAAGGTCCTTGCTCCTTCCACAGAGGTGATATGAGCATTCCAAACCTTGACAATGTGAAATGACCAATGATGGGCAATGAAATGCCCCTCGAAATGCATAGCTGAAACAAATTTATCTATTGGGATAACCACTACCACCTGGTTGCCAGTCACCTGTTCTCTTACAGAAAGAAGACTGCTTTGCTGAGATCAAGTGAAGGGTTCCAGCTTATGAGCTTCAGATTTCTCCATAACTCTCAATAAGAGGAGCAGAACAGTGTAATATTCCACTTTGCGAAAATACAGAAAATCATGTTTGTAAATAAGATGATGATAGCCTTCACTTCTGTCAGGATATAGGAATCAATCTACCCTCCCACCTCCAGGTGAGAGCTAATTGGCCACAAATTCCTGAGTTGTAAATTCCTCTGTGAAATGAAAATATTCATTTTCTATACTTTTGAGTTTCTCTGTTGCAGCATTTGCCATAATAAAAAGTTCTATAAAGGCAGAGAAAAAGTCTTGCTATTTAAATGCTTGTATTTGGGGACTTTGAATGATTAATGATAACTATACTAAATTATGTGTAGGATAGATATAATTTATTTTTCAGATTTAGAAGATTTCCATCCATACCACAACTAGCAGCATTCAGTCTGGGGATTAAAATTATACAAGAAAAAGAGGTCAGAGAATGGTGTAGAGAATTCTATGAAGATGACATTAACAGTGGTTCAGTAATGAGAAGCAATTTGGAAAAATACAGTTTCAAAGATACCAAACAATTACTCTCCTGCCTGATTCTACCCACTCATTGACAACATCCCAGGCAAAGACTTTAGATTGAAAAGCTCTCACATTCTACTGGGAATCTACTGAATTTCGTACTCAGATGTGATTCATTTTGGGAAGTGTTGTAGGAATTGACTTCCTGTCAAAGTTATTGGATGAGGACCAGTAAAGTACAAAGACATATTTTGCCCCTAATATCTGCCTCACCTTCAAAATCCTATTTCATTAGCAGGAGACATGTTTGTTTTCAAAATTAAACAAAAATTACTTTAAGAAAACTTTGAAAAGTGTTATTTCAGATGACCTTCTTTGAAATATGAAAACTAAGGGGAAATTCAAATCTTTTTAGAGATTGGAATGAGAGGTTTCATCTGCAGCCTCAAAAAAAGGACAGAGACTCTCGTATTGTTGTTGGAAATGTCTGAATTCATCAAAACTTGGGAAAAGGGAGGTCTCTTTTTCCTCTGTCAATACCATTAGAGCGCCAAGTTTCCAAAACACTCACCAGAGCACTATGTTGCATGGGTTTGTAACTGCTGCAGACAGCGGCAAAATCATGTATGTGTTGGTTTTATTATTAACTCTAGGTTCGAATTAGAATTCTCTATCTTACAGCTTGGAGCTAAACTCTGTTTACAAAACAGTATTTACACTTGACTAATTTTGCAGATCAAACTAATTAAATCAATTAAACTGGTGATTAACCAAATGAAGGCTGATTGCAAAAATTAGTGGGTTTATTTTGGAGGACTGGAAGTAAGCTAATTACTGCAGTGATTACTTGAACCTGGAGTACTCTAAATGTGGTATAAATTGAAACCTCATAGTGAATTAGACTGGGAATTCATTACAGTTTAAAGCACTGTTAATACTATTCAGGCTGTTCCTCCTTTGGGAAAATTCCCACTCTGCGTTTTGTATACTGATAAACAGTCTTGCCTTGCCTTGTTTGGTGGGGCAGCCAAATACAACTAGGAACACTGACACAGAGTTGTTGATTTTTAGTGACATGAACCCGCTGGGACATGCATCTCAGCCAGGGAATCCTGCTAAAGATATTGTCAAAATTAGGTTTTAATGTTGCATGATGGGAAATGTAGTCCAGGCTGTGGTCCCTAAATCTAATGGATTGCAGCTGGGTCCTGCTACAGGCGCTTTAGCCCATTGAGGGGCAGTCGGTTTTGTTCAGTGACTGCTCCAGCTAGCATGAGCTTAGAAGGGCAGCTTTCATGGGAAGTGGAGTGGGGACAGAGAAGAGAAGGAGGAGTCGAGTTAATAATGGAGTATTTATGTCCATAAATAATGCACCCTACTAATTGGTTTTAAAAGCATATCATCTTAACAGAATGTGAATGCAGTTGAGCATGTGCACTGCAATTTGCTAATTTAAATACCACTGAGCTTTTCAGATCTCTGTCCTTTTGCTGTGGTTTTAGATTTATGCAAGCATGGTATTTGCAGTAACAAATTAAATTTGACAAAGACTTCAGGCTTTGTTCATGAAGAGTACTGTAAAATCAGAGTATTGAGAAGTTGATTTTATATAAAATTTGAATGAGGGGGAGAGAGGAAACTCAGCAAATCACCTTTTACAAAAAATCATCCCAATCTCATAGAGAAGCACTGCTGAGAGATTGTAGTATTAGGACAGTATGGTGTTTTTTCCTCAATGTTTCTAATGTTGAACTCATTTGGACCAGTGAAAAACTGAATTTCCTTATATAATCAGAGACCTCTAGTTTGAGATTTGATTCACTTGTTAAAGGTTTATCATTGGAGAGATGTAGTGCCTTGTGTGAGGCATTTATCCCAACAGATAAAATTATTTTGTATTTATTAATTAATTTTATCAATAATCTTTAAAAAGCACTATTCATTACCATACTTGAATTGTATTAGAGACTGAGCAGTATAAATCCAAATAAGGCAAAAGGAATATGTTTTTCCATAATCAGGTTGTAGGTATTCTGAGAGAAGGAATGCTAAGAGACACAAACAAGAATCTTCCATCTGATGAAATAGAGAGACTGAAATTTTCCACTATTTTTACTTCATATAAATTGCTTATCTTCATGTACTCTGTCATTTAGCTAAATTTCTTGCTCTTTTCCAGACAAGGTATTCCATTTTGGTTTCCATGCTACTGCCCAAAATGTCTCCTGTTTTCATGCTCCCCTCCTCATCTCTAGCTCTAAAAATTTCTAGATCCCCTCAAAGTTCAGTTCAAGTGCTTTTTCCTACATGAAGCCTTTGGCTAGGGACAGTATCCCCCAAATTGTTTTATACTTAGTATTTTGCATATGCATTTATGCATATGTTGCCATCTTGGAATGTCAGCCCTTGAAGACAAGGCCATTTTTGCTTTGGATCTCCAGAACCTTGTGCAGTGGGCAGCAAATGGGCAGATGCTTAAGGAATGTCCAGTGATTGTTGGACTATACATATGCATACACATAGATGTATGTATGAATGTATGTATGGAAGGCTTTTTGTACAAGGTAGGATTTTAGCAGACATGTTAAGGAAACTAAGGAAGCCAGGAGGCAGAAATGAGGAGGGAAAGACATGGGGGCAGCAAGTGAAAATGCATGGAATCAAGTAAGTAGTGAGAAGAATAGTAAGGAGGTCAGTATTGTTGGATTGAAGTGTATTTGGAAAGCTCATAATTTTTTTTTTTCCTGGGGCGGTGGTGTTTGATGTTCTGATTGACTGCTAATAAAAATTTTCAGTTTCAATGATTGGTTTTTATTTTGTTTTAAAATTTAAAATTATTTTTCAATTAGGAAGAATTTATTTTCTTTTAATGTTGTGAAGGGTTATACATTTTTTATTATTTTTAATATTACCATAGTTCCTCACAGTATCCTCTCTCTTCCCACTTCCAGAGACCCAACCCATATAACAAGTAACATTTTTGGAGTAAAAAATGGGAAAGGAAAACAAAATCTAAATAGCTGATGTGTACATCAAAAGATTCTGAAAATATGTGCAATATATGACTCTTGTGAACCTCCCACCTCTGCAATGGGGTGTGGTGGGAATGAATGTCTTTTCATATCTCATCTCATAAGCCAAAAGAGCATTTATTTTCTTTTACCTATCCATCTCAGAAGAGAACTGATAACCTCTGAATATAGGAAGCATACTTTTTAAACTTTACTTTTATTGTTGTATTTTGTGTTTTCTTTTGCAATATGGTTAAGATGAAAATGTGTTTTGCATGACATATATATCTTCACAAATATGACTAGCCAAGTGAATTCCTGCATTGATCATATCCAAAAATATGTCTCATCAATTGCAAAGGATCCATGATGAAAAATGCTATCTACCTCTATAGACTGAACTAATTAACTCTGAATGCAGATTGAAGGATACTTTCAGATTTCTATTTATTTTTATTGTTTTATTTTGTTGGTGTTTTCTTTTGTACCCTGGCTATTATGAAAATATGTTTTGCATGACATCACATATATAATTGATATAAAATTGCTTGCCTTTTTAAGGGGGGGAAGTGCAGGAAGAGGGAGAGAAGTTGGAACTCAACCCTTTTAAAAATGATTGTTAAACATTTGTATAAGTAATTGGGAAATATTTAATGAAATAAATAAAAGTAACTTTCAAAAATGTCTCAATTTGCACCTTGAGTCTATCATGATTTTTTGATAGGATGTGTTTTTCTCCTTACTTGGTATAGTCTATTCAACACATTTGTATGTTTTTCTTTTGATTAAGGATCTAGCAGCATCCCAAGCTTTCCATTCTGAAAGACAATTTTTATTCTTCTGGACTAGAAATGGTAATGGGGAAGACAGGTAATTGGGATAAATCCTTATTAGATGTTTTAAACAAATAAATCCTGAATTTCAACTTATTGTGTCCTGATACTTCTTCCCCAAAGCCAAAGTTAAAGCATAAAAAATATTTTTGGGGGGTTATTGGTGGTTAATCAATTGTAAGAGTACAATGATATTTTTGCATCCATATGTTTTATGTGCCCACATGGATCTGTCTAGATTTGGTTTGCAGTAAGGCAAGAAAGGTATTTCTAACTTTTCTTCCAAGGAAAACTAATTTCTGCCAAGAGGGAAAGCAGAAGGTTGGGAGCAAAGGTTGGCCCTCTGTTCTCCTTAGAGAGAGTGGGTACTGGTTTAGAATTATATCTATTTGGTCTCTTACATGCTATTAATCTAGGAAAAGTCATTTTTAGGTTCAAATCCTTCAGTATTATTGTCTCTCAATAGGGAAGGAAGGCTCCATGTGGTATATCCAAGGCTTGACTTCCTTACTACCAAATGGCCAATTAGAAAAACACACAAACACCTATGCAAGTTTATAGCAAAACAAAAACTAGAGAAAATATATGAAGGAAAATATACACCAGACAATACAGAGTGGATGAGCTTTCCCACTGGCAGTGAGATAACTCACCTCAACCAAGAGAAGTCTTCATGTCATCCAAGAAAAAATTTCCAGAGATCTCTAGTATAGCAAGCTGGTGATGAAGACATAAAGATTTCAGCTTCTTCCCAGTGTCTTTCTCTCCCTTCATGGACCTGAAGAGATGTTAGAATGGTGCATCTTCTCTCTTGAAGCTAGAAGTCAGAAAAATCTTTATCTTTCTTCATTCTAGTTCTCACCAAATCTACTTGCCTCTAAGAGAGACTTGGGGCATTGAATAATGAATCTTCAATGAGGAAAGAATCTCATGAAACTGACCCTCTGAGCCATTAGTTACCCAAGATTTTCTTTAGCAAGCATTAAGTCAGAGAATTATAGTGTCTCAGAGATGGAAGGAACATTGATTGTCTTCCTCTTTATCTCAGACCCTCTGTTTGAAAAATCTTAGTTGAAAAGGGAACCCATTATCTTCCTTGGCAGACCATTCCACTTCTGGGCAACTGCAACTTTTAGGAAGATTTTCCTTACATCACGTATTTATATAACTTTCATGTACTGGTACTTGTTCTGTCCTCTAGAACCATTAAAAAAAAACCCTTTTCCAAATGTTGAAAATTCTAAATTTCATCTTCTCCTGGCTAAGTATTCAAAGTTCCTTTACTCCATCCTTGTATGGCACTGTCTCTTCCCCCTTTACTATCTGGTTGCTGATAATCATACTTCAGTTTGTTGATATCTGATTTAAAGAGTGGCACCCAGAATTGAATCATGTATTTTCACATATGTATTGTGTTCATGAAAGAATACAATGGAACTGTGATCCATTTTGTTTATTTTTTATCTTTTTCTTTCCTTTTGCTTCAAAATTGACACGTATTCACAGTAAACAAAAGAAAGGAGAAAATGAAAAAAGTGTCCATCCATTGTTCCCCACCTTCCTTCTAGCCCCCCTCCTTCCATCCCAGAGAACAAAGCCCTGAGTGAAATCAGGTGCGGAAGCCTCTCAGATGAAGTCAATCACATTGAGAGGCATCTCCTCAATGGAGGTGTTATAGAAGGTCTTGATGTCTCTAAGGATCCTCTTGTCTTCCTCTGTCACCATGTTGATGCCACACCTTTATGACCAAAATGCCCTCCACAGCCAATTAGATGGATGTAATTTTCCCAGTTAGTGGGAAGGTCATAATTAATAACCAAAGATACTTGCTGAACATCAATGCTTCTAGCCAATAGGTCAGTGGTAATAAGCACCCAACTGGAGCCTGAGTGAAACTCCCTTGTGATAACATCATGTTCTTTTTGGTCCATGTCTCCATGAATTGCAAAGGCAGTAAAATCATGGGCATGCATTTCCTCAGTGAGCTAATCCACCTTTTGGTGGGTATTGATGAAGATAAAAACTTGAGTAAGGGTCAGTGTTTCATATAGATCACACAAAGTATCTAGCTTCCACTCCTCTCATTCCACATTTATGTAAAACTGACAAATGCCTTCCAATGCCAATTCCTCCTTCTTGACTAGAATCCTGATAGGATCCCTCATAAACTTCTTGGTCACTTCCAGCACATCTGAGGGCATGGTGGCTGACAGGAGTACCACCTGAGTACTGCCACTAAGTTTCTGGAATATGTCATATATCTTGTCCTTAAAACCATGACTCAACATTTCATCTGTTTCATCTAGAAAAAACATCTTGATATATTTAGGAGATAGGTATCTCTGATTAAGCATGTCAAAGACTCAGCCTGGGATGCCTACAATGATGTGGGGAGCCTCCATCTGCAAGTTCTGAACTTCAGCCTGAACATTTGTGCCTCCAATACAGGCATGCCAGGAAGCACCCATGTAGTCCCCCAATGACATCACTACCTTTTGGATCTGCTGAGCAAGCTCTCAAGTAGGTACCAAAACCAAGACCTGTATAGCCTTTAAGACCAGTTTGATCTGTTGCAAAATGGAAATGGCAAAGGTAACAGTCTTCCAGGTCCCAGACTGAGCTTGAGCAATAACATCATAACCCTTGATAAAAAGAATTACTGAATGATAGATGGCTTCTCAAAACCATAGGCATATATACTATGAAGAAGAGATTCTGAAAGGTTCATCTCATCAAATCTATCCACAATCTTATTCCAGTTACTTTGGATGACACCATCAGGGTCCATTCTATCAGGATCATCATCTAGGGATCGGGAATTCTGGATAACAGACGTGATCCTGGGAACTCCCTTATTGTTCTTGATAATGTGTTTTTAATCAAGCATAGCACTTGGTATATAGCAGGTACTCAGTGTTTTTGCTTGCTCATTTGATATAGATGTAAACTAAGAAGATATTAACTTTTTAGCTTTCCATGTTACAATAATTATATATATATATATATATATTATAAATTCATCAAACCCAAGTATCTACTTTGTGCAAGAGACTAGACTCCTAAAAAAATAATCCCCCTTGGTAGGGTTTCAAAGATAAAATAAAAAGGTTCCTTCAAGGACCTCCTAGTCTACAGCAGTAATACAACACAAAACAAATAAGCATAATTCTATATAATATGGGGAAGCAGGAAGCATTAACAATGGAGAGATTAAGACCCAGGGAGGCTTCGTAGAGGAGGTGGAACCTCAGTTAAACTTCAAAGGAAGATAGTAGATAAGACTGTGACTGGTAATTAATATATTCTCCCTCCTCCTCCTACTCCTCAAATAATCATTATATACTCATCTATTTCTATTTTACATCTGTTCTTCTGAACCCAGTGAAACAGAGGATCCTATAAGGTAGGAATTATTTTTCTTTTTGTATTTTTTTTTTGCAGTATCTAGCATAGTGCCTTGTACACAGCAGATGCTTAATATCTCCCTCTCTGATTGGATTGGAGAGCAATATGATCCAATTATGGGGATTAGCCTATGCAAATACATTAGACTCATTTGAGCTAGCAGGCTACTAAAACCTCTAGTTCTAGTTTTGACCCATGTATTTTTGACACATACTTGGTGGTTAGCTGTATTCTACCCCCATCCTTTTCTCATAATTGTGAAGATGAATATTTGAATCCCAAAGTAGAAATTTTACATTCTTCCTTAATACATTTCACCTTATTGGAGTTAGGCAATTGTTTTGGTCTGTCAAAACCATTTGAAATCTTTTACTTAAATAAGATAGAATTAAATACAGAAGAATAGCATATAGTATTTGTAAGAATTATTATTTGACAAAATTAGTAATTTTCCTAGTTCTCAAGGTTAAGACTATTAGGGCACACTTGGCAATCTAATAATAGATACGCTCTGTAAAGAGAGCTTATATAAATTAAATGATGGTGACATTTGGTGAATGTAATGCCAACAACATTCTTTCATCCCCATTTAAAGGGAAAACTCTTAGAAACTGGACTCAATGACTCTCTCACAATCAACTTATTGTAATAGAGGAAATAATCAATTACATTAAATTAAGCCCTGTTTGAGAATCACTAAAATTTCACAAAATCTTGTTCAGTACTAAAGGAACTTGCTTTCATGAATCAAACAATCCCTTAAACTAATGATGTCAAATTCAGGTAGAAATGGGGGCCCCTAAACCATAGATACAGAACCTTCCTAGACTCATATTGACCTAAAAAACACATTAACATTATCTATGCTCTATTGTGTTTTTATCTGTTTTCGTGAAATATGTTCCAATTTTATTTTAATCTGGTTCAGGAACAATGAAACCCACCTTGGTGTGTTTGACACCTTTGCCTTAAGCAGCCTTCTCTTAGAATAATATCTGTTCATGTTTTCTGATTTTGCAGTGAATAGTTGCTAAGATTTCCATCTTTACAATTTCCTATTCCCATCCCACACTTCATCCCCTGATAATAGCAATTATGATGACAACATTAAGTGTCTGTGCATTTTACAAACATAATCTCCTTTGGTCCTCACAGTCTTTTTTGTAGGTAAATTCTTGAATGTTTCTAGTAAATTAAAACCCCTGCTTTACTGGTCAAGAAAGGAATGTTGCTAGAATTGCCTAACTCTTTGGCAGCCAAGGTTGTATTTCATGAACTTTCTCCCTGCCAGACCTGAATTGCTGTGAGTTGTCCTTGATGGAAGCCCTCGATGAGCTCTTGAGTAAAGCCAGTGTTAATGTGTCTGTCTTGTGATTGCAAGAACACAGGAAAAAGACAGGTTCATTTTTACCCAGGTGAGAACTCTTGCCTCCTGGCCAGTTTGAAGGGAAAGAAACCTAATTAAGATTTCAAAACAAATTACTTCTTCCCTTCCAAGATACTTTTCCAGAGCTCTGCACTTCTGCTGGGTGCAGCATTCAAAATGTTAAGCCAATTTGCATTTTATTATTTTTTAAAAGTACTGGTTCAGGAATTGAATTACCAATATGAGATGTTAACACAAGCTGGGTAAATAGCATCAGGTAAATTACAGTATGGGGATAAATGGACATATCTATAGATTAGAATAGCAAACATGTAACTAGTTAATGGACTTTATAGGAACCTACAATAGGGAAATTTAAAATTTACAGTATAGCTTTTTTAGTTCCATAATTGAGAGCATTATTCTCTGAAATAGTTCTCCTTTTGGGGTATCTTTGCTTTATATATATATATATATATATATATATATATATATCCAGATATAGAAATATTCTAAAGTCATAGGATCATAGATTTAGAAATGAAAAGGATCTTAGAGGTTCTTGAATCCAACTCCAACATTTCAGAGACTTCTGAGAGGTTAAATGACTTGCCCATTATCACACAACTATTAAGTGAGAGCCAGAGGTAGGATTTGAATTCACATCTTCCAGACTCTAGATACAGTGTACTATTTACTCTATGACAATGTCTCTTAAGGTGGCATAAGAAAATAGAAAACATACTACACTCAGTGCCAAAAGACTTACTTTCCAGTCCTGGCTTCACCTCATCAAGTCACTCTTTGTGTGTCTTCATCTAGAAAATGAGACTAATCATATCTCTGCTTATTTTATAGGGTGCTTATGAGGATAAAATGATGAAATGTAAGTGAATGGGAGTCATAAGCCCTAATGTCATACAAGTATAAGTTATAATTGTTATATGATTACACAATCCTGTAGTCCGTTACAGTATATAGTTAACTACATTGTCAGTGAGTATTTGGGTAGTATTTTTCTGTATTTGATTAGTATAGGTAAGGATGAGGCAAAGAGAAAGCCATTCATATTTAAAAGAAAAAAAGGTCAGTGGTTTTCCCCCTGGAGTCCACTGAGTTAACATTGTAATATGGCAGCCCCCAAAGCAAATTTATTAAAATATTTATTAAACACCTCTATATGCCAGGTATTTGAAATATAAAGCCAAAAAAAAATCCTTCTGTTGAAGAAATTTACAGATCCTTGGGAGAAAACAATATGGGACTCAATAAACAAAAATAAAATATGAAAAAGATTAATGTTTTTTTGGGGTGAGGGGTTGGAACTGCAATTTCTTTCAGCCTTTGACCCCTTAGGGATCCAGACATGTAATGAAGTAATGCAAGAATCCTAGCAGGCTTCATATGGACTTATAAAACTATAAATGAACATCATCTATATTTTATTATATTTATATTTATTTTTGTTAAATATTTCCTAGTTGCATTTTAATATGATTTGGGCCAGACTGATGAGTATTATGGGGCACATATTCCTGGTAAAAAGGTTTTTGAAACCTTTGTCTTTAGAGTTGTCTGAAGTACTGAAAGGTAAAGCAATTTGCCCAGAATCACACAACCCATATGTGTAAAGGTAAGGCTTGAACCCTGGTCATTTTGGGTGTCAAAGGTCATTTTGCTGGTTTGTAGAAGAGCTAGGACTCTAGGCCAGTTTTTCTGGCTTACAGTCTTGGACTCTTTCCACTAAGCTATGCTTCTGCTTTTTCCCCTTTATAGTAATCCCGTTGCATTATCCTTCCCCTCCAGTGCCTCATTGTTGGTTGGATCCTGGAGGGTGGGGAGTGGGGAGAAAGATTACACCAAGTTCAAAGTACTCTGTGGTCTGCAGCCCTAAAACTTTTAACTCATGAGCCCCCACCAGTGTTTTGTTAACACAGCTAGCTCAAATCAAAGGCATTTAATGACATTCAGGCAGAGCATGAACAATAGTAAAACATTCCTCCCTTCCATGAACCTGAGGACCGTTCTCCATCAACCGCATAGCATCAGTGGAAAGAGAAGCATACACAGAGAGCACAGTAATAAGGAGACACATGTAAGGAACACACATGGCAAAAAATAGTCCCAGTTTTTTTCTCTTCTGGAGGCAGCTGGTAGCTGGAGTCAGGGAGATCTAAGTTCAAATTTAGCCTTAGACACTTAACTAGCTAAGTTCTCCCAGGGCAAATCCCTTAACCTCTGTCTGCCTCAGTTTCTCCTCTGTAAAATGGGGATGATAATAATATCACCCACCTCCCAGGGTGGTTATGAGGATCAAATAATATTTGTTCAAAAGGGGACCACTTATTATAGTGCCTGGTTCATAGTAGGTGCTACATAAGTGTTTCTTCTATTCCTCCCTTCTCATAATAGCTTTGTATGCTTCCCTGGACTTTTGGGGACTGATGCTGTCCATAACTCAATTGAACTCTGCAGCTAGACTCTTGTCCATTGCCAGAGCTCCTTTCTTAACTGGACCCCCAGCCCAGAGAGTGTGTGCCTTGCTTTTTTAAGGACCACCAGGGATGGTTGAGCCTCTGGTTAGCAAATGACTAGCTATCCTCTACAAGAACTTCCTCAGGCATCCTAAGGGATAATAAATCATAACCTTTGTTTATACTTTAGGACCTTAACACCTTGATGTCTGTGTTACCTGACATGACTATTGCACTTATCATTTTATAAACAGAATTTAAGGGAAATCAATTTGGAGGGGTAGATGAACTACATTTTTAAATGAGGGTCTCAAGAAAGCAAACAGCTTGAAAAGTCACAGGAACAAATCTGGAATGGCGGAATTTCAGTCACAGAGCAGGGACATGCTTTGGAGGGAGGAGACCCTTCGTAGTGTTCATCAAAGCATACCACACCAGGGGATTCTCAAGTCTGACTCTGTAGTAGATAAATAAGTTATTAATCTCATACTAACCACCTTTGGATAGAAAAGTTAGCTAAACAAGCCTCACCAATTTAGGGGAAAATAGTTAGATGGTATGATCTGGTACCAACTAATGGGTAGATTTTTTTATTTAGGGGCCAGTGCTGGCAGACCCAAAGACTGACTTTCAGGTGTTGTCTTTTATGGACAAGGTGCTCACAATCACCATCCACCATTTTTTAAATGGAATCCTTTCCTGGAAGATATTGCAGTATTATTCAAAATGTGCCAAAGTGGGCAGGAGATCCCAGGAGTAATTGTGAGTTATGAGGTCAGGGGGACCTCATTGCAAACTATTTGCAAAACTTAATTGGGGTAATAAATAAACTAAGCATGTAAATTAGATTGAAGATGGCACTGTGAATTAAAAGGAAGCCATTATCCTGTCGTGTCAAAAAGCACCCTTTCTTATTCCTTAGTATTTAGTTGAACTATTCATCAACAATGATTTTAATTTCAAACATCTAGGAAATTCATAACTAAGATAATTTAAAAATGAATCTATTTAATAAACCTCATCACAGGCAAGGATTGAACACTGCCCCCCGCCCCCCATCCTCTTTGCTATTTATTAGATACTTTGAGAACTGCTGTGATCTGGTTTTCAGGAATGAATCCTCCTTCCCTACTCCTGCCTATCCCCTCTTCCAATTACAGGATGTGATTTCATTGCCACTAGAATACTTAAAAGTTAATGTCGAAGAGAAATTCAAAAGGATGTACAAAATGATACAAATAAACCTTTCACATAGTCCTACTGATGAAAGTAAATATATCTGACAGCCAGGTGACAGAGAGAAGACAGTGCTGTACTTGGAGTCCAGAAGATCTTGTTTCAATTCCTGTCTCAGACACTTAACTAGTTGTGTCACCCTAGGTAAGACACTTAACCTCTCTCAGCCTCAGTTTCTTCATCTGTAAAATGGGGACAGTAATAACACTGACCTCATAGGGTTATTATAATGATCAAATTATATATATATATATATATATATATAGTCACATACCTATACATACATATTTCTATAATAATTCATGCTTAAAGTGCTTTGCAAACCCTAAAATATTATATAAATGCTGGTTATTATCATTATTTATCATCATCATCATCATTATTATATTGGCTAATACATAACTGAATTATTTATTTTTTTGTTTGGGGGATTTAAAATTAGGTAGTTGCAATTCGTTTACATTTACCATGGGCTTGTCATCCCTTTCATGCAGCTGAAAGGATTGAAGAGCCTCTTAGAGATAAATATAAATATATGTAACAAGAAAAACAGCATGCCACATATCTGCAAATACAGCAACTGATGGCCTCCCTCTCTGCTCTCCCCCCAACATCCACCCCCTCCATATCAAGTGCTACATCTGCTTTTTTAAAAAAGCAGTTGATTGAATGAATACAAATGTCTCAGTGTTGTCACTTGGGATGCCACTTGATATATCCCATTTTCTAGACTCTAATTATTGCATTTGTAGACATGAATGCCATTTAGATGTAAGCTAATTCAGCATGGTAACTCAATTAGATTTGTACTGACTTGGATTTATGAAACATCAATGGATTCTTGGTGAGACCAATGGGACTGCTGGTTATTCATCCCCAAGCCTTACGGAATCTGCCTCTCAGGAGCTCAATTAAACACACCAGTGATGAGCATGTTTTGCAACTGAAATGTTTCACCATTAAAACAGAAAGGTTTTTGTGTTGTTCAGTGCTCCCACTCTCCAAGGGCAGGAACACCTTTCATTAATGATGTGAAATGAAGTTTTCTTTTAGATTATCTGTGAGAATCCAAAACATACAATTCCTTGTTGTGTGTATGTGTTTTTCTTAAAGGTAGATTTAGAATTAGCAGTTAATTATTAATAAAAATAGTTCTAAATTATATGACACTTGAAGATTTACAAAGCATTTTATATGTTATTTCATTTGATTTTCATAATGACCACACAAGGTTGATATTATTAATATGACTATTTTTTAATAGATGAAGAAACTAAGGCTGTCCCAGGTTAAGTGCCAAGCCCACAGTGATAACAGCTTTTAAGGTGGGGCTCAAACCTCAGGTCTTTCCCACCCATTTACTCTCTCCACTACTAGCTTGATTTTCTATAGATAAGACAGAATTTATAGAAAAATGATTTGCAAAAGATCTCCCCCCAAAGAAAGGAAAATCTATGTGAAAGTTGAGTGGATTTAAGAAGTCGGGGAAGTAGCAGGCATTTTAAATAATCCTGCCTGAAAAATGTTTTCACTCTTTGACATAGAAGAGAAAGGTAGAAGATGGCTGCTGGTTTGGCTAGGTTTAAGGAGTTGCCATATTCATGATATCAAAATTATCTGTCACTTGTAGGACTTAGAGCTGAAAAATCATCTAATCTACCTACTCATTAATTTTTAAAATAAAATTTTATTGATACTTTTTGATTTTTATATCTCCTAAATTTCCCTATGTATCTCTTCTCTTTCCTCTCTCAGATTTCCATCCTTTATGCAAAAAAAAAAATCCATTTTAAAGAAAAAGAGGAAGAAAAGAAAAAACATCATCAAAGTCAATCAACATGCAATGTTCTACATTCATGAATCCCCCTTCCTCTTGACTTCCTTATTTTAAACAGAATGAAGCTGAGGTGTGGAGAAGGAAAATTACTTTACCAAGGACATATAGGTATTTTTGTGAATTTACCGAATTTTAAATATTTGAATTTTGTGTAGAGGTAGTATTTCTGAAGTTGGTCCCTACTTCTTTTTTCCAAAATAGCTCTTCTTCACTCTGAAGTGCTACATATGTTCCTAAGTATAATTGTTACTTGTAGATGAACATTTGTTTAAAACAAATAATAATAATAACAACAATAATAGCATTTATATAGTACTTTAAGGTTTACAGAGTATTTTACAAATATCTCATTTGATTCTCCTGCTGCTATAATGCAGGTGCTATTATTATCTACATTTTATAGATGAGGAAACTAAGCTAGACACAGATTAAATGACTTGACTGGAATCACAAAGCTAGTATTTTATATCAATACAAATATTTATGCACATAAATTTAAATATATGGATATATAAATATTTATATAAACTTAAGTATACACATATTTATATATACATTTAAACTTAGGCCCAGTGTTCTATCCACTGTACTTCCTCTATTTTTATTGTTTGTTTTATTTTTATAGTTTTCCTTCCAAAAGCTTCTGTCTTTAGGTTTGTCAAACACTAGGTTACCATGATCATTTTTAGTAATATATTGAATGCTTAATCTATTCCACTGAATCACTAATTTATCTCTTAGCCAATATCATATTGTTTTGATAGTTGCCACTTTATAATGTAGTTTGAGATCCAATATAGCTGGGCAACCTTCATATTTTTTTCATTAATTCCCTTGATATTTTGACCTTTTCTTCTTCCATATGAATTTTATTAGTATAACTCTATGAAATAATGGTTGGGTAGTTTGATTGGTATAGCTTTGAATAGGCAAATTAATTGAGGTAGAATTGTCAATTTTATTATATTGCTTCAGTCTACCCATGAGCAATTAATTCTTTTCCAATTGTTTAGGTGTGACTTTATTTGTGTTAAAAATCTTTTGTAATTGTGTTCATGTGGTTCCTGAGTTTGTCTTCACAAGTAGACTCCTGCATATTTTATGTTGTCTAGAGTTATTGAGAATGAAATTTTTCTTTCTATCTCTTGCTGCTGGGCTATATTGGTAGCATAAATAACTGCTGATGATTTATTTGGATTGATGCCTATATTTTTGTTTAAAAATACAAATACTACTGGTCAGACTATGGTCCAGATAAGAAATATATAAATTAAAGACAAAAATGTAATCATAGCCCAACAACTTTCCTCTAGTATCACGGCTTTTGTATCTACTGTATTGATTCAAATATAGCATGCCTGTATTAACAAGCCACATTTCTAATATATTTACTGCTTGTGTAACCTTGAACAAGTCATTTAACCTCTTTAATCTTTCTGTATCTCATTTTACTCATTTGATTAAATAGCTTTTAAATTCTCTTCCAACTCTTTATCCACAATTCTAGGATCTTTTAAAAATGAAATATATATATGCATATATACATATACATATATATGGGAGGGGATGTAAAACTAACTTTCAGGCTTTATATGCCTTAGGTTTTATACAGAATTGGGTATGAGAGGAAAACACAGCCTATAGTGGCACCAATATAGTATTTATTTTATTGTGTATTATATTCAGGGTAACTATCATTCAGTACCTATTATTCCCCTCTCACCTACCATACCTCTTAAATTTGACTTCTGGCTACATCTATGTGCCCATTTTCTGTATGTGTGTGTATAGGTGTTGTTAGTTTATATGGTTGGACTGAATATTTAATTGGTGGTCGCCAGGGATACTAAATCCCAAAATGAGTTACTAAAGTCAAATGGAATTTATGGTAGTTTATTTTACAACAGAGGGAAAATATTAAGGAAGAGAGAAAAGGGAAGAGAGAGAAAGCTCCTGTTTCCTCTGAGTCAGTTAGAAATTCTAAGGCACCAGTCAGAGGAAAGGAGTCTCAAGACAATGGGCCTTTCTTGGAGGTTCACACCTCCTGAAAGGGCAAGGAACTAAATCAGTCTTTACACTCACCACAGTGACTGTCTGAAAGGAAAGCAGTCTGAGGTCTCCTGCACAAGCTCCTCCAGGGGTCCAGTTCTACAGTCAAGTGTCTTCACTCCAAGTATGAGTATCTGTCTTCCCTCCAGCTCTGAGTGACTGTTCTTCTCTCCAAGCCCAAGTAACTGTCCTTCAAGTGATTGAATTGATCTTCACTCCAAGCCCATGACTGATTCCCTGTGTGCCTCTGTTTCTATTATTTAAAGACCTTTTTCTCTTGTGTCACCTCCCCTATATTTCATGTTTACCAATCACAGCTGATGCTCCACTGTAGGACTGCCCACTGTTTCACACCTGGGTCACAGACCCACTCAATGTATGAAATGGGTGTTCACACTTTTTGTGGTTAGTTCATATCTTTTTCTGATTAAAATGGGTAGATCGACTTTAAATACTGGGTTTATACTTTGGGGATTAGAATATAAAAATAGACAAAGGATTACAATTTAATCTTCACAATAAAGGAAGAGCTAAGTATCTTCATTGTTACAATCAGGGGAGAGCCAAATCCAATCTTTACAGTGTGTTCTCTGTGTGTGTGTGTGTGTGTGTGTGTGTGTGTGTGTGTACTTAAAGTTTTTCTGCTTCATCAAGGTTCAAGGAATTTTCAAATATAAAATCATTTTATTTCAAAGTATTGGGAAATTTCCCATCTAAAAGTTTGCTACTTTGGAGAACCTTTTTTCCTTTTCTACATTGCTGTGTACTCAAGCTTAAAGGTCAGTAGAAGACTTCCTGGTTAGAACAGGAAGGGTGGTTCAAGCTCCAAGTGCTCCCAATTAAAATGCAAGTACCCCTGAGGGGCATAAAGCCTCAAAAAGCACCACAACTAACACTTTTGTAGGAGATTA